>NW_019394357.1:0-185394 GCF_000612105.2 Orussus abietinus | reverse complement strand
CTCTCCGGCACTCTCCGGCACTCTCCGGCACTCTGCGGCATCTCTCCGGAACTCTCCGGAACTCTCCGGCACTCTACGGTACTTAACAACACTCAACGGCACTGTACGGCCTTCGATAAGGCTCGAAAACACTTAAGAAACGCTCAAAAAACGATCTATAACGCTCGAAAACGCTTGAAAAACACTCGAAGACGCTCGAAGAACGCTCGAAAAAGCTCTAAAAACGCACGATAACGCTCAATTACTCTCAAAGACGCTCAATAACGCTCCAAAATACTCGAAAACGGGTGAAAAACGATCGGTAACGCTTAAAAACGGTCTAAAAACGCTCGAAAACGCTCGAAACCTCTTTGAAAATGATCGAGAAATATTTGAAACGTTCGAAAACGCTCGAAACGGTCGAAAAATGCTCGATAACGCTAGATAACACTCGAAAACGTTCGAAAACTTTCAGAAACGCTCTAGAAACGCTTGAAAACGCTCGACAACGCTAGTAGGAAAATGTAAAAATCATACGCGAAAGGACTCAGCTTATATCCGCAGTTAGATGAGCCTCGGGAGGATTTTTCGCAGTATTCGATCCTCAGGCATACTCGTCGAGTGTAGCGCCGAACGCACACATACTCAACGTCTCCACCCGTAGCTTGGCGCTTGGCTGGTTGGGACGCATTAAGATTTCTAGGAGCGATCGCACTCACGCAGATTCGCTGCATGAGAGTTCCAAGACACACCGACGCGTGCCCCGAAGCTCCGCATCACGTCGACTTCGTGGCAACAATGTACTTAATAGTAGTGGATAAGTAGATAAAGTCAAATGGAGCGTCATGAGTGTTCTTCCCTTACCATCAAAAGCGAGCAGTGTCGTTAAGCGTAGGTAAGCCACCACCGTCAACTGCCGCAAGGTATTACCATCACGAGTACGTGAGCCGTCAACGGTGACTGGTAGATGGTACCGCCATCGCGAGTGCGCGAGCTCCTATCAGAAATTCGTTGCGCCGCCCTTGGGGGCAGAAAACGGTGAAAGCTAACGTACGAAACCAGAGAGCAGCACAGGATACGATCGCACGATCCTTCGCATGAGCAATCTCCCAACTCATCTCTGTAACTCATCTCTGTCTCACAAATCATTTTTGGACTCTATGCAACTGTATGCCAATGAAGGTGTTGGCATTGTTGATTGCTATTCCAATTTCTCTAGTGAAAACAGTAACCTAGGAATATAGTTTGAAACCAACAATCAATCCTGTTTCCAGCATTTCTTAAAAATGTAAATATTACAGGCAACATAAGTAGCACTGTCCGGATGGTATACAAGGTAGTAATTATTATTTAACATTTATGTCGATTAAATACAGATCGAAGTGAATTCTTAAATCTCAATATTTGTTTAGTTCCAATTATTTGTTTTTGTCCTGGACGAAGTATTGCACGTCAAGTTAAAGTATTTATCCAAAGCGATGTTCAACCAAATGACCATTCGTGATCGCTGCGTATACAATGATTGCACAAATACCAGAGAAAATAGTGAATGCAGGTTTTTTCGATTTCCAGGACCAAGAGACCCCCGTCAACATATTTGGATTAAAAACTCTGGTATGAATAAAACTCATGTGTTATTCGTCCCTCATCTTTATTTATTAAATTGCTATTTTAAAAAGTTTTCTATCAATTTGTAATTTTATTACAGGAAATAACTGCTTAAAATTATGGTCAGCAGCAACCGTGCAGAATGCAGTATTATGCCAAAATCATTTTGCTTCTTATTACTTTACCGATGAAAGTCGTCATCAGTTAAGATGTTATGCTGTACCGGTATGTTATAAATCCAAATCAGATAAATCCAACCTTAGTGATTCTGTAACAGTTAAAGTTTTACAAAATTTAATGTTTCAAAATCCTTGTGGAAAAATAGAGGAACATTCAGGATTACCTACTCCTGAAAGTGACACAAATACCAGTATTCCTATTGAAGTAGCTTCAAGAGAGAATACTAGAAAATCTATTATAACTGATGGAATGAAAAAGCGGAATACCTTGCTCAATATATCATTACAACGATTAAGAATTAAATATGAAGAGAACCATTTAAAAATGGAAAATCAAAAGCTAAGAAAACGAAAATACGTTGGACAAAGAATAAATGCAATTTTAGAGAAGACCCATTTACGACCTTCAGCAAAAGCTGCAATTAGACTTCAATTACTGGAATGGAAAAGTCCTTATACTAAGGAAGAAAAAGATTTAGCAAAACAGTTACTTTTTCATTCCGTTTCCGCACTCATGCTATTGCGGAAACGAGGATGTAATTTTCCTAGTGAAAGTGCCATTTGGCAATGGATCACAGAATATGATAAATCTAATAATATGTAGCAGAATTCATTCAAAAGGTTCATTTTCAAATAAAAACGCATGTAATTTAATTGTATATAATGTGACATCATTTTGTACAGTTATCTGTTATGTGGACACCACTCGACACTGACTTACAGGTTAATGGAATCAAATGTATCATTTATATAAATCTCGCACACAATAAAATAATCAACTAACGGGTTACTGATTCTTCGATTTATTCTGAAAGATTTATCCGGTAATTGAACATAACCTCATTTTGGTAGCAGTGCTTCCATCTACTACACCAAAACGTAACGTATTCATATTTACTTAACTATTTTCTAAACGATTCTACAGTTGGGGTTCTATTTAGTAATACTTTCCGTGACATAAATCGTGTAAACAAAACCTCCAAAACATTATTGCCGTTACCACTGTAATATATAAATTTTGTAAGTAGATGTAGAATATTTGTTATATAAATACAAAAATTATTACGTGAAATGTCTACGCAAGAGATAGAGGAGACTCCAAAAACGGAATTTCATTTCATTAAAGAAGTCGATTGCAAACAAGGAGCTGTACGCTCAGTACGTTTCAGTGGTAAGTATACTAGAATTCAAATGTATTTAAAATTATTTGATGATAGACATTATTTGCATATAAAATTTTAGTCGATGGATCATATTGTCTGACATGTGGATCGGACAGAAAGTTGAAACTATGGAATCCATACCGGAGCGTTCTTTTGAAAACTTACGGAGGACATGGAGATGAGGTAATGGATGCAAGTCCTTCCTGTGATAGTAGTCAATTGATATCTTGCGGTTCAGATAAATCTGTAATTCTTTGGGATGTGGCCACGGGTTCACCTGTACGAAGACTTAGAGGCCATGCAGGACCCGTTACAACAGTCAGGTGAATTTGCGTTAGAAAGTATCAACTTTTACATTCTGCAATTATTAATTTATATATTTGTTTACTTTTCATTTCAGATTTAATGAAGAATCTTCTATGGCAGTCTCTGGTTCTCGAGATAACGCAGTAATGTGTTGGGATATTCGTTCAAAATCCTTTGAGCCAACTCAGGTTCTTAAAGAAGCTAAAGATTCAATATCCAGTGTGAGGGTCTCGGATCACGAAATATTATCAGGTTCTTTTGATGGAAGAATACGCAGATATGACATACGTGTAGGAGAGGTGCTAACAGATTATATTGGAGGTTTGTACTTTCAACACAAAATCAAAAGTGGCTAAAACTATAAGAATTGGTGGAATAATTACATCTGTGGATATAATGAATTGAACAAAATGTCTTTTAGATGCTGTAACCTGTGCCAGTTTCACAAGAGATGGGCAGTGTATCGTTGTTAGTTGTGCCGACGGAGTCATTAGATTAATGGATAAAGATTCGGGTGAACTACTTGGAGAGTTTACAGGACATTCTGCAGATAATTTATGCTTAGAATCCAGTATCGATTGTCAAGATGTATATATAATTTCTTGTTCTGGAGATGGTAAACTATGGGTTTGGGAGTTGGCCACGCAGAAAGTATTTGCTAAATTAACTGGGCTTGATCCCTCCAAGCACCCCACCGTTTCCCTTAGCGTACATCCACAAAGAAATTGTATCTTGGCTACGAGTGGAACAAAATTACTAATGTGGGACACTGTAAATTGTAGCATAGATTAATATTATCAAGTTTCTTTCCATAAAAGCTTAATTTTTGCAATGAATAGAATGTACATACTATGTCGTTTGTCATTTACTTTAACGCCTTTAATTTCAAAGTTCACTTTAAGACTTTAAGCTACTTATTTTGATTCAATAATGCATCATTAAAAGAACATAAAAATCAGTTCCTCTGTAAATTAATAACGCAGTTAATAAATAAAATTATAAATTAGATTTATCTTCCGAGGTTAGCAAAACTCATCTAAATGATTTTTTATGTACTATGCACGTTATAGGTTCAAATAATACTATTTATTAAATAAATTATGTACATAGTCTCACTTATAGGTAGAACATTACCTGTCATCACTGGAATATCATAATCATTATATAAATTAACCGAATAATCAAGGCTGTCCTACCAAAACGCTAAATTGACTTTATAGGCCTAGTTGTTACTTAAAACGTACGTACAAATCATCTGTCTCATGTGACTCGTTACATATCCTCAAAGGTATGGACAAATAATCATGAGGTTTTCAAGAAACCGCTAGTGGGGGCTGATAGGATATCAGTATTTAACTTTTTCAAGGTGAAAACTGATTGAAAACGTTTCGATTGCTTTCCTTCTTCCTTCGACGCCTCGCACAGGAGTGCAATCCACAATTACATAGGTATTATCAGGATTATCACAGACTGTGTATTTATAACTTAAATCCTACTCAGTTATAATTTAAATTAGCATCGATTCCTTTCCCTTGTCCTTCCGTATTTCGCACGATAAGGTAAAGTCAATCTAGAACGCATTGACAACATTCGTTTCGTAGCTTTATCGCAAGCTCGACAGATTCTCTTTCGGTGAAGAATTTCAATCCTAGTGCATGCTGCGAGATGTTACCTACGATGGTTATTAAAATTCATGAAAGCAATCGTTAAAAAGTAGATGTACAAAATAAAAGGCAGTACCTCCCGTCGCGTAAACTACGTCGCTGTTGTTATTTCTGCTCCTAAACTTATAACAGTCACTTATCGCGAACGATTTCAAACGTCATCACTGGACAGGCTTCGAATACTTTTTTGCTATTTTCTTTCCGTTTACTCATACCGTTATAAACATTTTTATTTCTATCTACGAGCTGGAGCAAGATTTGTCTAAGGAAGATCAGCTAAATTTGTTTTCCTTCTCTTATTTGCGAGGTACAACTTAACCGTTGGACATTTATCTCGCCGTTCTCGCAATTTGCAATTGTTAATGATTTCGCGAAACTCTTTCATAAAATGTCAGATATCTTGAAACATACATAAATATTTCCTTTTCCAAAGTGATGAGTGATTCCAAATCGCATAGCTGTGAATACGAGTACTAGAGCTGAATCGAGTCGTTAACACTTTTGGTCGTGATTAAAGTAATCATTGATAATTATCGAATATATCGGTTTTCCCAGATCCTTAATTCTTTGCACTCGAGGCCTCTTTCGCCCGGACGAACCAGCAACTCGAGACGATTTTCCGCATATTTGGTGAATTTCATCCAGCTAACTTAAAATGATTTCACATAGAAATCAACATATTGAACTATTATATTTTAAATTATTATGTATCCCTACGCGTGAAAGAAGAAAATTTGTTAAATATTAAGAACTGTATTGTTGCTTTGTATGGTATGTTATAAAACACTCGCCAAGATGCATCCTCGGCTTATCGGGGCTATTATTGCAGTAATATGTTGTTTGATGTCTTTCGCCGGACTTATTTCGTTTAGAGCAAACCTTGCAATCCTTCTTAACTCCTCTTAGAATGACATGTAGCTTTCCCCATTCGATCGAATTTTGTCGAAACTAGAGATCAAAGTAGAAGCTCGATCACGAGTGGATTTTTTTTTTTTGGGCATGGCAACTCCTTATTTGTTAGGATCGCCCCAGTTAAATGGCGAGGGGTATCGTTCTACCCTTTGTCAAATTGTACAAACATATATATACCTTGTTACCGATCGGGTTTCCGTATCAAACGAAATGGTGACTGAGAGTCACCTCTCGAGTGCAAAGGATTAATTATTTCAGTAAATGCAATATATGATCTCTTGAAGGAAGTTGTTCATCCGCGTATTCCTCTCGCAATGTTATCTCGTTTCATAAAAATTAGTCACAGGCAAATAGAATTTCCATTGGCGTTTCTTAAGGCTCGCTTTTTTGAGATTTCAGATTTTTAAATATTGTGTGCGAGGCAACTGAACCAGAAAAAGTGTATTACTTTTAATTTTGAATAAATTTAATAGACATAAAATGATATTAAAGAACTGGGGGGGGGGGGGGCTCGAAGAAGCAATGCTCACTCCAGCTAATTTACGGTCTAAAAAGTACGAATTATCTCAGAAACTTACACGAATTATTTAGAAATAGTATACAGCGCCGAACGAGCAATCGTTTTCCTCTATTTCCTTAAGTTCGAGTTCAAGTCAAGATCAACCATTATGGAGATAAACTAATAGAAACTGGCCAAGAAACGATGATCGATTTCCAAAATAATGGAGGGAAAAAAAAACTGACGCGAAAACTACAAAAATAAATAAGTAATAATTGGTTCGCCCGATTGATTGGCAATTGAGTAAATATGCTTTATATTGTTAGTATGTGGACGCAATCGTGCGCGAGAGAATAATAAGCTCTAAAGAACATAAAAATTGCAGCTCGAAGTGGCTTACTTGCGGCTTCTCTCAGTACCCTAATTGACAACTGCCATAATCTTTTCTTTTTTCTTTATAATATGCAACAACACGTCTGCCAGTTTCCACAATCTACTTTAATCCATCAAAGATTGACGGTCGTGTTCCGTTAAAAGGACAATAAACGCTTTGGACATCGTCTCTGCTCTGCATCTTGTGCTTCGTATGGATGCATTAAATACCGCAAATACTTCTAAAACATATTAAAAATATAGGACCGTTAAATTTAGATTTCTAATACTTCTATCAATCATAACGAACGATTGCCCGTTCTTCCGAGCTGAGTGAAAAGGTCAGGACTGCGTCTCTGAGATAAAGGCAACATTCCCTCTCAGGGATATTAAAGTTCGCTTTTCTAGAAAAAACATGTCCCGGATGTTTTTCCCCTTTCATCGGTGCTCATGGATGGTCACAATGAAATATTGCACATTGATCTCGAGTGCCGCGGATTACGCAGCTGAACAATTTTCACTCGGTACGGAGTACCTCGACGGTGAATTCAATCCGGAGATAATGAGTGTCCGAAAAGTGGCGATGCAGAGATTCCGTATGCACTTAGATCTATCCGTCGAGGGATGCTTAAGACTTAACGTTCAACGGACGCATCAACTTATACACGTAAAGGAGAAACATCGAGAGACGAGGTCCTTAAAGCTTCCGTCCCGAACGGATGTATCGTCGCAATTATAGTACTAACTCAAAATGAGTGCGGTGCGCGAGGGTCACGCGGCCCCTTTCCGAACACTTTACACAGTAAAACACTGACAAGGACACGTAGCATGCACTCGGAGTTAACTGGGCAGTCGGTCGTCTAATCGAGACACTTGACGAGCCAGGCAGGATTTGCCAACTCGATCTTCACCCCTCCGCGGTGATTGAACCGCCTGAAAAGGGTCGTTGACAGTGTCCGGCTCGTTTCGTCGATTGCACGGGAATTTCCAGACACTATAGAGAACACCGACACACGTGATCCACGTGTCAGCTCGACGTCTCGTACATGTAGCGTGTCACGTTAATCGTCACGTTAAGCTTTCGTTGGGCGAGATCTCTAAGAGCGCTGACCGTGCCCCTGGAGGGAGCGCACGAAGTGTCAGCAGCGTGTCTGAAACATAACTGCAAGGAAGATATGATGATCTCAGGACTGCCAGATTCGCGTAATAGAAACCCTCGAATCCTACAAAACGTTACAGCCCAAGGCATAAATAATTTCCAAGCTCCGTTAATACATAAAACGTGTAATTCAGGATTTTCTTGAAAGCGAATCTGACTCTGCTCTTCCTGAACGTATCTGAACTCGTGATCTGTCCTTGAATGGTAATAAGAAAAAAAAAATCCCCAAGTCGTGGAAGTTTCAACTATCCGTCACGTAATCCTTCTACTCTCCAAAGGCCCCGATCGAACTCGCGAGTTAGGCGTACGAGTCCATCGGACGTCATTAAAATCCTTTAAAGATTCTGCGTCTACCAAGGTACACCGTGTCTCCTAGCGATACCGAGAACCAAGGGCCAACCGTCCGTCTGCGCTCGAGGAGAATTAATCATACCCATCACCGAAGCATCACGATCAAGGTATTGCGATACCGCTGACATCCATCCTTCGCCTATCCCGACGCATCGCGTCCTACCGACATCAACGGTCCGAGACATTGACCCGGTTTAACGCTACGGCCACATCCTTCGTCGGTACTTTTCACCGGCATCATTGCAAGGTACAATACTAGGTCGTTGCCTCCAGTCGTCAAGCTCTATCTCTAATCGACAGGTACAACAAATTCCGTCAAGTGCGGCGCCTCCTTTCCTCCGTCCCGGCCGTTCACCAGAGCCCGAGGTCCCTCGATCGACCGGAGGACCCATCGCCAAGACGTCGCCGCCTGCCCGATCGCCGAGGATCCCGCTCCGCTCTCCCGTCCGTGGGAGGGTGTCGAGTCTAAAACGAAACAACGAAGTACCAGGAGACGTACACGTGGGGGCACGCGTCGACGCGATTACTCGGTATCTCGCGGGGTGCGCGTCCTAGGACTCCCGTCCTGGGCCACCACCGATTACCGAACCCGTTTTTTATCGGGCGAACCCGAGGAAATCGGTGAGCCTGTCGTTCCAATCGTGAAGCCAGTGGGAGGGCCCGTGGACGGCGCGTCTTCGTTTGCAGGAGTTGACCTCCTTCTCGGGCGGCATGTACTCCTCGCCCCGGATGCAGAAGTAGCTCTTAATCGGACTCCGGCACATGGGACACCTGTCGAGCTTGCCAAAGCAGGAGGCGCAGATGCAGGTGTGCCGGCAGGGGAGCAGCGCCCGGGACAGAGGGAAGTACTGGCAGACCACGCAGAGTTGCTCGCCCGTGCTATTCCAGAGGGAGCCCTCGGCGTCGCCCGCCCCCGAGGCCACCAAGGCACCTCTGGTGGCACCCCCGTTGGATCCGCTGTCGTTGCACGGTTCCGCCAGAGCCAGGGCGGGACCGATCCCCGAGGAGACGTGCTGCTCGTCGTAATTCGTCGAGTTGCCGGTCGCCAGGTACAGTTGCTGGATGGAAACGAACTCGTTAGTCTCCAGCTGGCGAAGGTGCGAGCGAATTCCCGAAGGATAAATTCCTCCGCAGAGTTAAATTACCGACATTAATTGGATCACGATTGCCAGGAGTCGTAGATTTAGCGCATTTCGACTGTACAGGGTATAACGTAATTCTCGGCGATGGTTTGTCCGTCAGTATCCTTGTTGCAGAAATGGAGTCGGAAAGACCTGTATAATTTCTTTTTTTTTTTTTGCTAATGTATATAGTTCTCTGCGTGGAAGCCACCTGGTGGTTCCAGAAATTCTCAGCAAGGAAAACGACGTATAAACCGTGGCCACGACCCTGGACAACTGCAGATGGTAATAAAAAAACCTACGTACTTTCAGGCAGGACAACTGTCCGTTGGCTTGCTTCAGATACTGGGCGAGGATGGACGTGGGCAAGGTGCAGACGCTGTCCTTGATGTGCACTACGTTCACCAGGGCTACCTGAAGACAAAGAAGGATATCACGTGCGTGTGCCTCATTTCGACTCGATTTCGATACACGCGTACACTCACGGTTTCGTCCGGATGTGGATCCCCGTTATCTCTGCGTGTCAGAAAAATCACTAGGGGATAACACAAGCGAGGCGGAGTTCCCAGCTCGAGTTCCGGTGCTGGAAGAGAGAGTCTCAGAGTCTTCTCCCCGTGGGGTTGGCTACTGTATCATTAAACTAAGGAAAATTACGTTCAAGCAGTCCTTCCAGCGAGCAAAAATCAACAATATTTTATTCGCAAACAGAACAGGAAAGTAACGCTTTAAACGTCCCCTCCTTTCTTATGTTTCTCTTTATCGTTCAAGGATACGCTTGAGGAGCCGTGACGTACTGAGCGTGACCTTGGAGCAAAGTCCCTTTCAAGGACGCGTCTCTTAAGGTACTCCAGGACTTCCAGAGGGCTAAATGGAGCTCCCTTATACTGACGCCCCAGATCGCCTGGAGAGAGTACTCTACTTGGCTGGACACCTCGCATTCGACTTCTGCAACAGATGATGAAAACGATATAAATTAATCAACGTCTAGTTAGGCCGAGAATGAATAATTTCGCGGGTACGAAATAATTATTGCTGCTATCACTTAAAACTGGCGGAGTCGACAAACCGGACGGAATGATTGATCTATATCTGTATCTGTATGTTGTGTATCTGTATTCGAATCTGTATACAGGTGACGAGTACTCAATCTCACGTACGTCCAGAAAGGAGTGCACTTGCTCAGCAACGTTTACCAGTGGAATACCTTGGACGGCAGCGAGGATTCATCCTCCTTGATCTAGAAATGCTAGTCATGACCCGGTTAATCAAGAAGCATTAATGTTCGACGGTTCGCATTGGAAGAAAGAAAAATAAGACAAAGGAAGAAGCAAAGAGAGAGGTAAACTCTGATACTCGGAGGCGCTTCAGGTATTCGCATTTCCACTGAACGGCTTCGTCTCCATTTTAGAAATATGTAGATCGATCGGGTGACCAACCGGTAATCGAGGACTTGCCACTGAGGCAAGGCTGCTTTACCCGACCTTGAAAGCTCAATATAATAATAAGCAACCGACCGAGCAAGGAACGAACGACGAGGGAAAAAAACAGTGTTCGCCCCCCCCCCCAAAAAAAAAAGACCAGAACTTCCAGTCCTATTCGTGGTAATATTAAGCCGTTCCGGATTTCCACATCGATGGAATAGATTACCGGTAAAAAAAAAAATGTAACCAATAATAATGGAAAAAAGAACGGAGAGACACCACGATGTTCAGGGTCCGGGAATACAGCCTCGCCAAATGGATTTCTCATTCGGGGCGAGTCTTCGAGTATGCACGAAAGAGCGTGAGTAATGCCCATTGCAGAATGGCTCCCTCAATTGGCATCCAGCCTGGTGCACATCGCGTTGTTTGTGCGCCGCGATCTGTCAAACGACCCCCTCTCTCTTTCGGTGCATCCTCGAAAGTTCTATCTTCGGCTCGTGCCTTTGGGGTCGAGAATCACATAGGTAACCTCCCTCCGCTCAATTCCTCTTAAGAGTATTTCTTAATAAAATATCTCTAATTCAGGTTCAAGTTAAAAAAAAAAAAAGGAGGAGAGGGAACATCGAAATACCGTGAGCGAAAGTGAAAGTCGGAGCTCGATCTGCTCTGACAGAGCAGAGTCCGTTTACGCTCTTTGTGCGGACTCTGAGACGCGTGGAACCATTAAGGATCGTTCAGCTTTTTCTTCCATTTCGGGTGACAACATTTATCTCACGCCAAGAAAACGTAGCCCCTCCGGTTGGGGAGTACACCGTGGAGATGACATCGTTCACCTGGCGCGAAGTGCGCTGCGCGACCTTAGACCATAAATATCTAGACCTCGCATAGCAGTGGAAGGGGTAAACTCGAATATCACATGGACCACGTGTGCCGATGGCACTCGGATCCAATCAGATTTTAGACCATATATTTATCTAGACCGCCTTGCAGTGGAAGGGGTAAACGAATGTACCATGCGAGGTCTAGATACATATGGTTGAGTGCGCGACTGAAGGCTCGGACGCTGCGCGCAGCCACTTTATACACGCGCAGGCGCCATAGACACCTGTAAATTTGCCCAAATGTTTTTCCAAACCGTCGATGTTTCAGCGTAAAACGACGCCCGCCGACAACAATCTGCCAGCTGGCGGCGTAAAATCACCCGGATCGCGGTAACGTTCCGCCGCGACCTTTTCTCATTTTGCGACCGTCTAAATAACATTACGACCGCAACAAATCAACCGTAAACAACACCGTTTCGAATGACATCCCAACCACGGACAAATCAACCCCCGATGACCAAACGCCCACGCGTTAACCTCCGACAAGAATAGTCCTCGCTCTGCTCCAGCTGCAAACTAGTTTTCCTATTTTTCCGCAATTAAGGCTACTTTGTAATTCGACTGGTCGTGCGCGTCAATATCATTGTCATTGTATGTAACAGTTAGTCCAGCATGGTAGCAACGCGAATGTGCGAACTTGAATATAAGCGATCTAATAATAAACGTATTTAAACATTTCTCCCGTACATTGGGACCCTAGATCAATCGGCATGACGCGGACGCCTGTTTTCCACGCACCCTGGTGTCTCGCGCGAAGACCGAGCGCGCCGATTGGCTGACGCCCGGCCGGCGCGGACCAATCAGCGCGCGCGACGATTGTCTCGCCTGTCGCGCGCGCGTATAAAATCACCCATGCCCACGCGGATATGCTCGAAGTTTCGACCGCGGTCGACGGGTAGGTTTTCTCGCGGCGAATGGCACGGGTCCTTTACCGGCAAAGATCCGTGTACTGGAATCAGCGAGGAGGCGGCCTTGAGTTGTACTACGCCCGCTCGGTCACGTACGCAGCCCGCGGAAGAATTCGCGTTTGCCGGCGGAGTTCCCGCGCGCGCAGTGCAGGCCAATGGCCGCGCGTCTTTCCCCTGTAGCCGCCGCGCGAGGACCGACGGTATATCGCCGCCGTTTCCCCTTCTTTCTTTTATTTTTGTTTTCTTGTTTTCCTCACGGTACTCAGCTCCAGCTTCCGCCCTTGGCCCCCTCTCACGGCGGAAAATACCTTACGGTAACGAGCGGTAAGAAACCCTGCCCGTCTGCACGTACACCGCGCACTTATCCTTCCCGAGTATAAAGCGGGCTAAAATGCAAATCACATTGTACCGCGGTTAACGGTCACCCAGGTCCTTTTGAGGCCTTTCTCTATGCTCGACTCGACGTAGACGACCGTCATTGCTCTCTGTTTTTGACGGAATTTTCGCCAGCCCACTGCGTGCCGATTCACTCGCTCGAATTGGTCGTTTCCGTTGGATCCGACCAATGGCGGGGGCCTGTCAAATCCACGGCTGGAAACCGCCGTGGTCGGTGCAGCCTTGGCGCGTCGCGTCGCGGCACGGTGACGAAATCGACACACGTCGGCGACACAACGTGTCGCATTGCGTTAGAATCGCTGCGGGGTGAGAGACTGTGGGGCGAACCGCAGCGGTCGCTCGCGGAAACCCGCGACTCTTCCTCTTGCGGTATTTTTTCCCATTCGTTGACGCATCGTTAATAGTGATTCGATATTTCGAAACCCTTCTAATGCAAATGTAGAAGTAAACTAAACCCAGGAACGACAAAACTCGAGATGAAAATCGAACAAACGTGTAATACATTTTGAAAAACCCAAAAGACCTCGAAATTGGTCTACTCGACCCTAAAATCCCAAACGCAATTGAATGCAATATTTCAAAATATATTTTGAGAAAACTTATACTGCATGTATAGTATATTCCGAACTAATATTTTTAACTGCCCTATCAGGAGTCAGTATCGTCTGGAAGCAATTTTATCTTGAGTCCCAGCGACCACCAGCGACGGGATAATTGCGATCGATCCAGCGATCGCTGCTACGTTCCGAATTCGCTAGAGGCTACGTCATTCCACCTGTCGCCGGGCTCAACCCGGACAAACGCGTGACCGACGACTAAAAGAGACGAGAACGAGGCATATTCGCAATTATCGCCGCAGCGTGAAAACGCCACGAGCCACTGAAACGCCGCAACAAATTACCGCCTCGATGTCATTAGACGACAAGATGTATGGATTTCTTTTTCTTTCAGCGCGGCGATGCGCCGAGATAAAACTCGGCGTGAATAAGTCACCGTTTACCTCTTCGACCCTAGTTTAATTAGTGTATTCTGCAAATGTACATTTTTTTGCAGGAACGTCGGCATGATCGCCTCACGTGAGGTACAAAGAAATTCCAAGTGTACACACGGGTCATAAAAATCACTGCTAATTTCCCCTACTATAAAATGAGGGAAAAAAAATGGAAACGTCATCCGAGGAGGTGGATAAATTTGTTTCACGAGCGTCGGTTTTTCTGTCGAGGTAATAACCCCACCATTAAGGAATTAAAATTAATCGTTCATTTATAAGCAACGTGGTATCTCGTTAGCTCGTTGATTCATCGACGCGTCTATTTTGAGAGATCGTCCCAACCGACCGAAATGAATTCCGGCTAGTCACGGGGACATTTTTCCTGGGTCTCGACATTTCAGCGTGTTTATTTCCTAGGCAGACCGAAGACGGGAAACGTCAATCGGGGCCACATGTGCGACAGGAACGACTTCTGGGTGTTACGTAGGTCCTAGGAAATCCGAACCCGCTGTCGCCGCTGAGGTGGAATTATGTATTCCACCTTGGCAGGTAATCGTTCCGACCAAAAAGAGCTCCGGCGGGTCGAAAAAACACTTTCCTGCCTCTAAAGCATCCTAACGAGTTGATCTTTCACAGTTAATCAATCGCCACCAAGGTGGAATTATGCGTGCCAAGTGTCGAGGATCACGCGCGTGTCCGGCTATCGGGTAGATCTCAAGGCGAATCTCAAGACCCCTTCTCCGAGGGCATTGTAAACGCCTTTAACGGGATATTCGGAACGCGTTCACAAGGAAGAACGTATGCTAAACGTCGAACCCGCGTTCTCATTCGAACGGCTCGCCATTAAGCGGGGTCCATAAAGCCTCGCATTAACTCATTTCCTGGTCAAAAAAGGAAAATCATTTCCTACCCGGGTAAGCCCAACGACCGCCGGAGAATAATTATTACCTAAACATTCGTTATGCCATACGTACCGAGGCATATGCCTTGTAACGCGTAGAGCGGAAGGTAAACCTAAACCATGTGAAAGGACATCGACGACCCGAGGGCAGCTATAACCGTCGTCAAACGACCGGGAACGATCTCGTCGACGGTTCTCTTAAAGTCGACCGTTCGAGTCGAGGGTCGACATCTCGCCACCCGAGTTCGCAACCTCGACGCGTGGAAGGGCACGTCGTTATCGACGGGCCTCAGGTCGGTAACGTCCACCCCCCTTGCCGCCTCGGTGGCGTTGGTTCCCGACCGCGACACGCGGCGTCACGTGAGGTGGCGTGGTGTGGCGTGGAACTACGCGCGCCGCGGATTCGCCGCACGTACGCGCGCGCGCACACAGGCAGCGCGCCTCGCGCCAGTCGACGCTTCGCCCCGAACAAGTGCGCACGTAATCTGCGTTCGACCGGGAAAAAGCATGGAAGAGCGCATCATAGCGAAGGTATACGAGCACGAGTTCCTCTACAACGTCCGGCTCTCGCAGTACAGAGACAATCAGCGTCGGAAGGAGGCATGGGAACAAATCGGCCGAGAGCTTAACGTTTCGGGTAAGACGAGAACTTAGCGGCGACAACGCGCGCGCCGCTCTGAAGTTGCCGCCTAGTTCGTCCCGGCAGCGCCGGCGGCGCTGCGAGCGGTGCGCGCGCAGCGTCCGCGGATCACGCGAATTCATCGCTCTCACGGTAGACCATTCAAGATGGACAAAGGGAAAGAACAAACCCCTTCGACGGTCCGACAAATTGAAATACGATCGTAGACCACCCCCCTTCCCTGTTTCACCATACCGCAAAGACAAGTGCGCCCAAGGGAATACGTTTCGAGATGTTTCGCTCTGATCCAGGGGAGGGACTTTACCGACTGACGAATCTAAAATAATTAAGAACTAATTGAGATCAATTGATCGAGATGGTTCCCCTCGTTTTCCCCTCCAGCTACCGAGTGCAAGGAGACCTGGGGCAAGCTCAGGAACTGTTTATTGAACGCGCTCAAAAGGCGGCGGAGCGCGAGCAACGGGCATGCCACGAAGTTCTCGAAGTGGAAGTACGAGGACCAAATGGCTTTTCTCATGCCGTTCCTGTACAGCCGGCAGTACGTATACACCTTCATCGATCGTTTCAAAGCCCGAAGGAAATTCTTTATTTATATTCCTTTCCTCGTGCTAATAGAGACGCTTTCGATTCAACGCCATTCTTCGAGACTTCGAAGCTCCGAAGATACAGTCCTACCCCCGCGCCGATCGAACCACCTCCTTTAGGATCCTCTTCTCCGTACTCGAAGCAGCAGTCTGGCCTGGAATCGTCTCTCCTGAGCCCGGTAAACAATTCCCTGATAAACGACGCCCAGGAGGAGAGCGGTTTCCTGCACTCGGACGACAACGCGACGGAGGAAAACTCTCGCACCAGGGTGCAAACCCTGACGACGGTCACCCCCATGAAGACGCTCAAACTCGAGGAGGGACAGACCACCGGACCCAGCCTCCACGGTCTCCGGACCGATAGCGAACGATTCCACGGCAGAGAGTCCTCGACCAGAGAGCACGTCCACGATGAGACCGAGATGTTCTACATCAGCATGGCTCGGACTGTGAAGAGGCTGCCGGTAATGGACCAGGCCAAGATCCGGATGGAGCTCTGTAGACTGGTGTCCGAGGCCGAGATAAGAACCTTGCATGCCCGGCAAATCGCGTGCACCTCCTCCGACGGGGCCTCTCATTCGCAAATCTCCTCGCCCGCGAGATCGCCCATGCCCGATCTAATTACCGCGGCTCTAAGTACGCCCATCGCGTCGATGCAACAGCCATCTCTCAGTCCGAACAATCCGGAATGCAAGACCGACGCGTTCGAAGCGTTCGAAACTCACTCTATCTCTACATAAATATTCCCAGTCGCGGCCCGGTGATTATGCCGGACGAAGCTCTGAATGAAGTGTCGAACGAAATACTAAATGCAGCGCCAATGGGGAAGAAAGAGAAGCGCAAATGGGAGACCGCATTGTCGAGTACAGAGTCACCGAGAGAATCAGTCCGGACCAATTCCTATCAATTAAACTGTATCATACGATGAATTTTCTAAGGGGCGGGGCGCTTAATTTCATCCCTGCGAATTAAACGCCCCCGTTGCGTCCGTGCGCTGTTATCGATCTAACGTTAGATGTAGGATAAGAGGAGCAGGGAAATTAATGGAAGTAACCAGAGTAGTAGATACGTGCACCAGCAATTTGATACTTTTTGCGAACACCATATCTCCGAGTGAAAAATCGTTTATAAAGAGTTTCGTTAATAAAGTCGCACGCCATCGTACCGTGCACTCACGTGTAATGTGATATATAGAGTAATAAATCATAAAGATCGAGACTAGCCACGCGATACGAGAAATCGTTAATCTCTTCCCCGCCATTCTCATTCCTCCTCCGGGCCGGATTGCACGTATCGCGTCGAATCACGTGCAAAAGGGCTGCACGAGCATCGTCGGTCCTCACTCTTCGCGTAAAAATCACGAGCCCGCCGTTCGTAAACTGCCAGTCTTACAAAGCTCATTTCAATATTCCAGCCAGAGCCACGTTAGAGGCATGCCTGGCAAGCAGACGAGCGGATTCCGCTCGCGCTCCCGTGCCGCGTAATTAGAATAATTAAAGCCGTCGATTCGGCTCAAGGATGGCCTTCCTCGGTCTCGATGGAAGTCCCTTCGAGAGCCCTACTCGATATCTCGCCGAGTCATCCCAAAATGCCGTTCCCTCTTAAAATGTCATGAAAGGTTAATGTTACATACATCGAAACGTCAAAATATTAATGTCCCTTCTCCAAACCGGATGGACCAAAATCATTTGAAACTTCATCCTGTGATTACAGAGACCCCAGGGAATAACCCTATGCACGTGAGATTTCATTTTTCAAAAAACAATCTGTTGATTGTATCCCAGTCTAGAACCAGGGACACGTATATATATATTTTCTTTTTTTTTTTTTTAATCAAATTGCACGAGCAACACTTTCCTCCTTAGGACCTCCGTAATCATAAAGGTGAAGCTTCAAATAATTCGGTGCACCCGGTTTGGATAAAAGTTTTATAAACATATAGAATGACCCTTTTGTAACATCTTAACTGTCTAGGAATTCGACTCTTTCCGTGTACGTCATATTCTTCCGATCGCATATACGAGAGGAGATACGTTCGCGGTGTAGGGGGGGCGCTCGCATTTTTAGTTAACGACAGAGTGCAACAATGATTCCCGATCGAGCCGACGAGTCTTGGTTCTCGAGACTTCCTCCTTCTTATGCAAGGTCTGCCTTGCGAGACACGCGAGCACGAGAGGAACGGCGTCACCGTTGCGTACCGTGATTGCGTGCCGCTTAAGGCACCGTTCACAACGTACGGCGATCCTCAACAATGAGTCGAAGGATGTCAAATGACGTAAGGGAAATCATCGCGTGCGAATTATCGAGACCCGCGTCGTTCTCGTCTCGAGCACGACCCAAAAGTATTCGTTCCCATTTCTCTATGTGCAGGAAGGATCTAACTTGGTCGGCATATCTCGGTCCATCGGGGATCGCGCGCGACAACCGCGGCAATCTCGGCGGCACTTTCATTTTCGCTTCCTAAAAAAGTGATACGGTAAATACACGTAGCGCGTAACCGGCTGTCGAAATTAGGAAAGTATTACATACGGCTTATGTCACGGGCGTGCAAACGCGAGGAACAAGCGGAAGGGGTTTTGCAACCGTCCAGTGCTCCGATACCTCGAAGGGATTGCGATAACGCGCGTTAGAGCCGGGCTCGCTGAGAAATTAGCGAGCACGTCGCAACTTTGTAAATCAACGTTCGGGATATATCTTTTTTAAAGGCCCCTAGGTGCGAATCGTGAAAATATCCCGCCGTTACCCGCCATGGCACCGAGGCCGAGATATCCTATCACTCCTACCATCGAGACACGCCGAGATTCAACGCTCCACTCTTTAAACGTCGCGAAAAAGATTAGAAAGACCGGCAACGACCGCGAACAAATCGGACGACCGTTTCGAACGACTCCTCGAAACCGGCCTCTTCGAAGAGTTAGTGAAACATTGATTAAATTTGTATGTGAGATATTTATTAAATTTCAGTGCCAAACTTCGGCGCCGAGTATTCGGTGCGATTCCGGGCACCCTTTTTAATGTATCTGGCGTAAACCTCCCGAATAACCCGACCAGACCTCCTCGCGCGTGGTGTCGCACAGCGCGCGCGGCGCGTCATCGCGTCGTCGCGTCACCGCGTCGTCGCGTCCGACAAGCCAATCGGAGCCACGTCGCTTCCACCGCGGTTCTAATACATTTTTTGATTTCCCCCCTTTTCTCGAGTCGTTTTCGACCAGTCGCGTTCCTTGGGCTAGAAGACGAGATTCTCTCTGTCGGCCAATGACGCAATCCGAACGAAGATAAGCCCACGGGTCCAAGAGAAACGTCGCCGGTGCGAGGCCGAGTGTAACCTTGGCGTCGCCGATACGTCCGGGGATTCGTCAATTACCCAACGCCCCTCCGCGTAATCGAAGGTAAATCGATCGCCGAAGGGCAACGCGCGAGACCGACCTCCCGCGACACCTGCGATTGGCAATCACCGCAGGAAAATCGACTCGACTTATCTGTCCCCTGGCCGTACATAGATTTCGCAATGGCGCGCTCGCCGGCCAAGAGGAAACTGCGCGCCGACCGTCGCCCGCGTTATTTCGGCACGAGGATTACCTGCGGTCTCGAATATTTTCTTGTCTTTATTCTCATTTACCACGAAAAAGGAGAAAAACTCGCGTCAACCGTGCAACCGGGGGGCGGAGGGGGGAAGAGGAGGAGGAGGAGGAGGAAGACCCGAGTTATTTTCCGCGCGCGACAAAACTGCAACCGGCTAATCGGTAAATCACGTTGTTTCCTCACAACCCGATTTGAGCAAAGGACCGGTCGAACACCTTTCATTCGCAACTCGACAGACAGGCTTCGTTTTTCCAGAGAGACGAGAGAAGAAAAGGAGAGAGAGAGAGAGAGAAAGATGTCGCGAAGGCGTCACGTTTATGATTTCCTTGCGACTATCCCTCACCGAGCAGCATATAATTAATTCGTTATTTCGACCGCTTTATAATTCGACCGTCGCTTTCCTCTCCCGCGCGTAAACACTCGAGACGTGGAGGTGGTTTCGCGTGTACAAACAGTCGCGATTAAAAAAAAAATNCCAGTGAGCCGAACCCATTGATGGGGGTAAAAAAAAAAAATAAAAAAAAATAAAAAGGACAGTAAAAAAGAAAAAAGGAAATTAACTGCTCAAAGAAACCTTATATATATATATATCGCCAGGCCGGTCGATTAGGGTCCTGGCTCTATCGGAACAATTAGTCGGGTCAGGTCGATTCGACTCGATTTTTATGTCCCCATGAATATGCGATCGTCGCGTTCTGCCTTCCGGGTCGATTAACGAACGCGTAATAAGGCTCAAACAATCGGGACTGAAAATCCGCCGATCGATCGTCGACCACTCTCAACGTCGATTGGCGACGAGAGGTGGGTTTCACTCGACTGCTCCTCCTCCTCCTCCTCCCATGTCCTTCGAAAATGCCCGCCACGGTTAAACAATTACAATCGAGAGGAATAAAACCGCAAGGAAACGTTCGACCGCCGCTTTTTCGACCACCCGACCGGATTGGCCGCATCGAAAGCGGACCCTCTCGGTTGCGACACGGTGACTCCTTTTTTGTTTTCGCCGGTTCTTTTTTTATAAATCTCTCTCCCTCTCCTTCCCGCTCTCCCCCGTTGACGATCCGAAGCCTCAGGACCCGCCTATGATAGCTTGCGAAAGAGACTCTTGCGAAAGGCTTCTCGAGCCGAAGCATTAAAGAGGCGAAACGCGCGCGAGCGGTCGAGCTCCGCGACATTTCGAGAAAATGTCGAAAAAATCCCCTCCACACCCCCCCCCCCCCCGGCCTCGCAAATGGCTCTCTCTTTTCCTCTCTCCGATGGCCACGGAATCGGCGTTTCATCCCGTTGTCCAATAACCCCTCTCATCTCGCGTTAGTTAATTCACAAAGGCGGGCTCGCGCCCCTCTCCATCGAGACTCGATCAATTGTCTCGTGTGATCCCCGAGGTTAAGCAGCGCCTAGGGCGGTCGCCTCTGGGATGAGTGGTCGAAATAATTCCACCAAGCTTTTTATTTCTTCATTCCCCAAGGCATCAAGCCGCGCCTAATTTGTTATGTGAAATCCGTCTCGCAGATGAATCCCTTCATCCGGAGTCGCTCTCAGGTGGCAGTTGAGGCAGGTCAAGATCACCCATACATATCAGGGCCCCCCAGGGAAAATTGCATACAGCGAGTACAAATTTCAAAATGGACCGTGTAAGGACCCATCGCGCAACTCGCGTTAAAACGTCAATGCAACGGTGTAGATCTGAGAAACGGCAAATTAAATAGAGGGGAGACTCACACAAACGACGTCGAGTTTCGGTTAATTTAATTAGGAGGTGCTCTCGCCGGTGTGGTTAGACGGTAACCGCTGCGCGGGATGTCCGTAAAGGCCTTAACCCATGGATCCGCGGGTATCTACGGCACATAGGGCATAGGCATTCGTATACCTTAAGTGCTTCGCGAGGTGAAGAGTAAATGCCGCGTGCTCGCAGTGTACCGCGTCTTCGGTGTGCGAGCATAACGCGACACGCGTAAGCGCTTACGCTCGTGCAAAGGTAATTCCGTCGCGCGGTCCATTGACGCGTCTTGAGTCGGCCAGGAAAGTTCTAGAACGCGGAAAAAAAAAAAAAGTCGTCGTCTACCTTAAGTGAAAGGCAATGAACGGCGAGGCTGACCTATAGACACGACGGAGAGCACTCGGTCTCTACCTCGAGAGTCGATCCGGTAACCGGGCTCGGGTAACCGAGCACCCAGCGAGCGCTCCCGTTTCTGGGCGAAACGAGGGCCGAGATCGGAAACGGGGAACCTTGGCTCCACGAAACGACCAAGAGACCGCCAGTCCCCGAAAACGCACGGAATTTGGGTCATAAGGCAATAAATAAAAAAATAAAAAAATAGGAATAAAAGCGTGCCTCGCAGCAATTCCGAGGGTTAACCCACTAACGTTGGTCAAGAAGGGCCACTACAATGTCTAACTCCCGCGGGCATCCTTCGATACAGGAATAGAAATTCATGTAAAAAAAATAAGAGAAATCGCTAAGGGGAAGGCACCTTCGACTCGTGTCGCGTCATCGGGCTAACTCTGCGGTTTCCATCGGAATACGCATCTCCCCTCTGGACTGGTACCATTCGGCTCGCATTTACCTCCGGCTAAATTACAGGAGATTTCTTTAATAGGTCGAATTACGTCGAGGTCGCCTCGAAACCTCCCTAGCGACCCGTTTGCGGCGCCTCTCCGGGTCGACGAAATCCGGCGGGTAATTGGCCCGTAAAACTTGCGCAATCCCGAATCTCGTGCCCTCCGGTAGGAACGAGAGGGCAAAAAGAAGGAAAGGGGGGTTAAAGCGCTTGCGTAATTCCTCGGGGGATTACGTCAAACGAGAGTCGATCTGCACGTGGGATGTGACGAGCGGCGTTCACGAGTGCACCGAGGGGATCTCATCGAATCGCGCGATTGCGTTAAAAAAAAAAACAGACAGAAAAAAGAAATCGATTCCATCGCAACCGCCTCCTCCTCCCCCTCCACCCTTGGGGCATGTACGTTCCGCCCCAAGGGTGGAAAAAAAAAGGGAAAGAAATAGGATCCCGGTCTGACGATCGCTTTCAAGGTGCCAACCTTCCTCCTTCCGTCGAGAGAAGAAATCGCCGCCGAGGCGGTGGGGACTTGCGAGCCGGCTCTCGGTGAACGTTAAAAGTAGGTTGTCGACTCGCGTTGTAAAAAAAAAACTCCACGCACCCAGGGGGAGGGGGCCAATTGGTATGCACAGCTGAGAAGACCGGTGGATTACGAAACGTCACCTTGACCGCGTGGCCGGGTCAAATTGTCATTCGTTTCGGCGGGGAACCCTAATTGCTCGTTTTATTATTCCTTTCTTCGGACACCAGCGAGAAAAATCCACGAAAAAAAAAAAAAAAAAAAGAAGAAGAAATTTAGAATCTCATAGGACCTCGTTCGACTGATCGGACCAATTTCGCCATCGGCCTTGGATGGACCGATCTACGATCCCGTTCTAGGCAAGGAGATATCCCTTCTCTCGCGCGTTTTCTCCGCCGAAATGTCGAGAACTCCGAAACGACCGGCTCGGTCAGTTCGCGCCAAATCAGCTGGCGCCTCTCCTAATCGGCGATGCAAAATCCCGCAAAAGTGGGTCGCGCATTCGCCTAGGCTTGAACTTCGAAAGTAAGTCTATAACGGGTCGGATCTCTATTTCCTTTTTATCCCCTTCCTCCGCCTCTTTCTCTTTCGCACGAGGCCGGTCCATTGACATCGGCCTGCCCCGCGGCGGGCTCGACGGTGGGCCGAATCGCTCGTGTGCGTATTCGCCTAGATCCGATATACGTCCCGTTACTCCGGCGACCGAGTCACCCAGTGAGCCGAACCCATTGATGGGGGTAAAAAAAAAAAATAAAAAAAAATAAAAAGGACAGTAAAAAAGAAAAAAGGAAATTAACTGCTCAAAGAAACCTGCTGGTCCGGGTCAGTTGGTCAGTCGATCCGGCCGCGAAAAAAATACGTCCCCGCTGAACGGAAGTGGGTCGTCCATCCGAGACGTGAACTTCGAAAGTAAAGGTATAACGGGTCGCGACCGTTCTCGGATATTTTTTTTTCTTTTTTTTTCCTTGTCATTCGTTGATTTCCCCTACGGATCCCTCCGTGACATCAGCCGCGAGCGTCATTACCGTGAATTGAAATCGTCGAATTGCCGCGAGATAAGTCTCGTGATCTCGTCCAGGCAAAATCGAGCCATCTCTACCGAGTCGCTCGACAGATCGCGACACGGATTGAGGAGAGAAGAGGAGAAAAGGGGGTAGAAAAAAAAAAAAAAAAAGAAAAAGTAGGCGGAGAGATCGTCGCCCTGGAAATAACCGCGCGAAGGAATACGGGATCCATCGGCACCGAGAGCGGGGGGTTTAATAACCGGACAATAATCATGACCCCCACCTCGGAGCTTCCACGAAGTGCTCCGGCCGAATACAAAGGGGCAAACTATTTAACCGCGGCCATTGTGCGCGTTAAAATACTTTCGTTTGCAGAGAGCGAAGAGACAGGGGGAGCGAAAGAGAGAAGGAAAGAGGGGGAAAACAAAAAAAGAAGTGCACGATGCACGCGCGATAACGACGTAACGGCCAGGCGTAACGCACCGGTTCCGTCCGTTCCTTCCACGTTACTTCTCCCCCGTGGTCTTTCCACGCCGTACAAAAAAAAAAGAAAAAAAAAAAAGAAGAAATATCTAATTTTGACGTAAACCACGCGACGCGACGCGTAACCGCTCGATCACTGCTCTCCGACCCTCGAGAAGCACTCCCACGGAACTAGAATTTCCTAGAGAAAGTATTGCGCAACTTTTCCCGGGTGCAAGCCTAAGCGGGATCGACGCACCTTCTGCGTCGGCAAGGAGGCATGTAACCGAAGTCACCTGTTAATGTCGTGAAACCGTTTCCCCACGTGCGTTGGTATCAATATACGCGTAATATCCCGAGAGGGTACTCACCGGCGTAGGTGCTCTTGAAGCTCTCGTGTAGCTTGAAGGTGAACGGTATGTGGACTTTCATCATCTTCATCTGCGGGATCCTCGACGAGTGCGGGATTACTCCTCCGCCTCCGCCGAACATCAGGTCGTCCCCGTGAACACGGAGGACCATCATGTTCCTGTAACAGATCGATCGTCTTAAGTCATTTCAATTCCTCGCGGCGAGTTCACCGAGAGTGAAACTCGGAGTGCCTTAAAGGTAATCCGAAAAATTGACGCGGGGCGAAATTAATTGATTTCAATATTTTGTACTTCTTCGGTATGGAAGTTCACACCGAGATGAGCACCCGGATGACACGCAGAGGTTGTTACAAATTACCCTAAAGGTAGGGAGGCCTACCTCGTATCCCGGCAATACCCGCGAAATCCTTAGAAGACGACGTTCCTCGTGAGATCCCCACTTTCGTGCACAATGTCCAATGCGTACTACGCATTTATCGCCCGACGAGGTCTTATCGGGGCGACAACTGCGCGAGACGAAACACCCGAGACGCGGCTCCCGATAAGAGATTGCAACGGTCGAAAACAACCGCCGACTCCGCGATTGCCGGACGTGCATACGGTGAAGTTAATGAAAACTCCGAGGAGGCCGACAGAGAGCGAAATCCGATTCCGAGCGGATCGACGGTCGAAACTCGCGGAAATGAGGAGCGCGCATGCGCGGACGACGGCGTCCATCCTTCGTCCCGTAGTCCGTCGTCGGTCGACGGCGCAATTTGCGGAGAGAGTACCGGGGGAGGGGGGCAAGCAAGAAATAGAAGGAAGAACATCGTTAACGAAAGAATCCAACCAGCCCCGTAATACCAGCACGAAAGTATGGTTACGTAAAACCAGTAAACTTAGCGACGACTACTATACCGAGTAACGAGCCGTCCCGTTACTCGACGAGCCCTCGGTACACTCCTAGAAAGCATATCATCTCGGATCAAAGTCCCACCGAGCGCGTCGGGTGTCACACAGGAGGCGACGCGTCGAAAATAAAAATCCAATCCAAACAGCGGGGAGACCGTCCACCCAAGATCATGCGATATGTACCCCTCGCGAGCCCCTGCTAATCATTTTTTTTTTTTCTGGGCGACTTTACGCAACCCGAGGAGCGACTTCTCGATTCAGCGGTACGTGGGAGTACATTTATCGTAATCTGTCCAGAGGACCCCAACGGTCGTTCCCGCGAACCTTGTAAAAAAAAAAAAAAAAAAGAACCAGGCGTTAAACGTCGTTCCACCACCCTCGGCGCATCCTTATTTCACTGTCCCCGTCAATTTGTCCCTCCAGTAATTACCCTGGCCGGGGGCGGGCTTCGGTGGGAGCGACTTGAATTTCAGACTGCCACGGTTGCAGAGTGACGCGTCGCGGCAGGTCGACAAACTTAAGTAACTCGTAGTGCCTTGTAGGATGATTCACGGGTATTCTTTCCCCGTCTGGCCGGGACCGCGCGGCGCGGAGTGGATTTCTTTCTCGCGCAAATCCGCGCTTTTCATCCTCGACGATATCACCGCCGACTCGGGTTCCCTCGTCGCGCCGCTAACGGCCGGTTACCAGTTTAATTATAGGTGGTCGCGAGGCAGGTGCGCTCGGACGTTTGAAAAATCGCGTTTCCCTAGATGGCCTCCTCCCGGCAGTTTCGGGATAATTTTAACCCCTAGCGGATCGATGAGACCGCCCGTTATTAATAACGTGCCGCGGACCCGCGGCATGAATAATTAACGCGCCGGGTCTCATTCCCGGACAAAAAGAGGCGTCCGAAAGAGACGCCGCAGATGCATTGTACATCGGCAAAAAGCCGCGAGGAGAAAGAACGACGTATAAACGCGTACCGTCGACCGCGACGCCCGTCGAGGACACCTTCCCCTTCGGACGCACCCGGTGCACCGTCATAAACTACGGGGACGCGGCGCGGACCAGCTGACCGACGAAAGTGACAATGCCCGGCCATAAAGTGCTTTTCCTTCTTTTCCTTAGACTCCCGGTTAGAATTTTTCTTCTCCTTTCCCGTAGGTCACGTGCGCACCTCGGTCGGGACTTCGCCAGCATGAGTCCTTACCCGACCCGGTTATTCCTTGCTCATCGCTCGTCCGATCCCCGTCGCCGACAGCTCCGAGCTTTAAAGTACAAGTTTCATTTCCAGGGCACAAATGCCGCGACTTCCTTCCGCTCGCGGACATCACATTGATCGGACGCCGAACTTCGATCCCCCGAACGCGATCCCCAAAACGGGAAGCGGAAGCGGGGCTTTAAGAGCATAATCACCCGTTGCCCGGATCGCCGTTTGTCCGCACTCTAAGGAATTACACATTCCCTCCCTCTTCCCCCACTTCCACTTCCTTCCCAATTTTTCCTCTTTTTCGCCACCCGCGTTATTCGCAATTTCTCCCGACACTCCGTGCCGCGGGTTCGCTTTCACCCACCCGGCCGCGCTCTTTCTTCGACACTTTCCCGATTGTTTGGTCTCAACGAGATCAAGCTAGACCGCCCGTCGGAAATATCGGGGCAGCTTTTAATAATAAACTGGACGGTCCACCTGGTACGAGGAAACCCGACGCCTCCCTCTGAGCTAACAAAGTGCATCGCAAATAATTCCCTCGACGGTCGGAGTACTCGATACACTTTTTTCCAACTGTTGGTAAACAAACCCCGGGCATTGTTTAGACGTACGTCGAGTGCCTTGATTGTGTGCCGAGGCACTTACCCGTCTCTACGGTCATGACGTGAAAAAAAAAAAAAGAAGAAAAACACCGGGCCGATAGCCGCTCGCATATCAGAGATAAATATTTCCGAACATCCGATATGGAGTTGTGCTCCGTCGCTCGGCCCTAATCGTTGGCTAACTATTAGAACGAAAGTAGTCATAAACGATCCCCCCACTCCCGCCTCTATCGTTATAACATTATACGGCACAAAAGTCGGCGAAATCGCGGAATCCCCCTACGCCGCGAGCATGAATAATTCACCGTTGACTAAACCTTCCGGTCGGTGGGAACGTTCAAGGTCGGACGCTGAGACATTTGCTAATTAACACACAACAGGGAATCGGAACTGAGACGAGCGAGAACGAATCTGGCCACGTATAAGGAGAAGCGTCGAGAGCTGTTTTCGTATACGAATTCGCCGTCGACGCATTCGCAAGTCTCTCAAAATGAAATGCCAGTAGAAACGTAAACAATTTCCCCGACCTCCGTATTTCGCAAAGAGAATAGCTTAACACTTGGCAGTCCATCGTCGCGATCTAAGGACCTTAATTTCGCGGTGAAAACTAATCGAAAAGTTCGATATCAACACGTTCCGCGCCACGTGGGTCGCCGGCGAACCACGTGGAATTTTCGTTCTGGCCATTTAATTCCTCGGTAATGGTAAGAAGCAATACCATGAAATACTTTCCATGTATCATCTCTCGATATTAATCACGAAGCCTGAAAATGGGTCACCGGTGACCCGCTCGCGGCCTGGAAACCAGATCGCAAAAAAACTCGCCTGGCATGAAACGTGTTAATAAGAACTTTCATATAGACCCGCATTTAAGGCGAAAATAAAAAATTAGTGCTGCTAAGTGCGTCTTGTAGAATCGGTTTGCTCGAGCACGATACACGGTATGTCAAAATCAGTGGCCAAGGTTCACGTCGTACTAGCCTTGTTGAAGATAAAGACGGAAAGTACCATGTTTCTTCTACGGTGCATGGTTTACCCTATAATAATGAATTGAAAAATACCCTAACGAGCGCGTGGATTAGCGGAACGCAAATAGGAAGTTGTCTTAGACAGTAAAGCGGGGCCGATACGCATTTGGCTAATCGACGCGTCTGATTGGCTATTTTTCGATTAAATATTAGAAATAAATTAAACCCTGCAGAAAAAAAAAATTGTACAGGACCTTTCGACTCGGCTTTAAACAAGGATGGCAGGAGACGAATCGTGGCCAGAAAGTGATAATTCCGAAATTCGCTCGCGAATTCTCGATCGCCATGAGTCCGAAATTTGTCCTTCGAGACGCCGAGATTTCTCCTCCGGGTAAATGTCGAATCACCGTTAAAGATGTACATAAAGGAGATATACCGTAAACACGTGCGACACGCTTTCAGGCCGCGGCTAGGTTGTGTACGTCAACTGGACCGCGTTTATGCAAATGCGCCGAGTGCCGCGATTCTGCCCCTTCCAGAAAAGCCGAACATTTCGGAAATTCGCACGCAGCTGCTCGCTTTTTCTCGGTGAGGTTGACGATCACAATTGAACGTTTCCGTTAAACCTACCGCGCGAGTTTCCACCGGAATGGATAAATCTCTCTCGGTTTCTGGCACAGTAGTCCAAGCCATATATATGTGTATGCATAGAAATATATATATGTATGTATCTCTGGTCATTTATTTTCCTCCTGAAATCCGCATTCAAGAGCAGACCGGGGCTAGAAGTTCGCGTTCTCGCACAAAGCGTCGCGACCTAACCTCTCGGCGCTCCGAAAGCGCTTTTACCCTGTTAAAAATACCTCTTAAAAATATAGTATACACGTAGGCGAAGTATCAAAGCACCGTATTTCGAAATTTCATGTACATTTGCGTTCGAGATAGTAGCCTACGAGTATATCAATTTTGCGATGTGTGCGTTGCAACGGATCGACTAACATTGCCCCGATATCGTTCCTGCTGCCAACCTTGAACTTATCTCGAGGTTTTATGGAAAAGCGCATGCGCGTTCGGCGAAAAAGTACGCGCTGTTCGAACACGCCCGTAACCTCCACAAGTTCGCCTTAGTTACTCGCGGCCGCGATAAATCAGATAACATTGAATTTAAACGACGCTACCTATATACATATAGCCACGTTGAGCTGGAGCAATTTGAAGATACGAAAATATGCACGCGAGTCTCCTTAAATGTATATAATCACAATTCGAGCACAAACGTTTCCTCTAATCCTAATTATTGTACAGGATAAGAGTAGGACAAAAGTGCCAAGCTTTGACCTCCACCTCCATTGAGAACTTACCTCATGACGAAGAGGACGACGCCGCAGAAGCATATCAAGACGGCAAGGACGGAGAAAATGTTGGACAGCTCGGCCACGGACACTAGCATCGCCGTCATCGTTTCCACGGTGGTCCGCGACACGAGCGAGCGTCACGCGCCGTCGAGTTCGCCCGTAGTCTCGGGTCCCGGCGCGACGCGGCCGAGGGGAACGCGCACTTCCGCCGCCGGTTCCTCGGCACCGGGACTCGGGGCCCTCGCCAATAGTCCTCTCGGCGGTACGCGAAAAGTAGGGTTAAGTCGGCGCGGGACCACCCGCCGAAACTTCCTCCGCGCGGCGCCCCTTCACGCGGCGGACTGGCGGTCCGGTCTTCGCGCGACCTAACCTAACCCCCTCTCGCGGACGGCACTCTGGCGCACGTCCGCCGCGACCCTCCCCCCTCCCTCGATCCTCGGGGAGTCCGCGCGACGAAGACGGAGCCTTTGTTATTCCTTATCTCGTACAGAGGGAGAGAGCGCAAAGAGGGTTAATTTGCCTCCGCGCTCTTCTCGGAGTTATTCGCCAAATAGGTAGGAGGGGGTTAATCCCGCTGCTCCAAAGTTGACTCTCTCCTTCTCGGAAGGGAGTTGACCTCGTTGTTTTCAAACGGCGAGATGTGACCTCCGCGAACGCCCGCTGCCCTCTATTTAATTTGCGATTCGCTTTGTCTCCCGGCTCAAGGGGAAGGGACAAAGATTGTTCCCAGAGGTGCCGCTCTTGTTCCTCCCGTAACGGGGGGGGGGGGATTATTATGAAGATAACGATGAGATTCTTTCTCCAGTAGAACGCTTCGCTTCGCACCTTCTTGTTTACTTCCTCGAGATTGCTTTATCGGTGGATCTCGAATGAATCCCCGTTATTTTCCCACGTGGCAGCGTCGACTCCAATTTCCTCTTTCTCTCTCTCTCTCTCTCTCTCTCTCTCTCTCTCTTTCCACCTCGATTCTCCCTCCGAGGGTTATTCCCTTTCGGCTTCGGTTCGAGGACCTCACCCTCGTTACTCTCCCCGCCACTTGCGACTCGCTCCTCTTGACACGGCCTAATCCTCTCGAGAGTATCCTCTTCTCATCACGAGCGGGAGGTCTCCCTTTCTTGTATTTTCCTGTCTCCTTTCAAAACAAATCCCCTCCCCCTCTTCGTCGCCTGGATATAGAGGGCGCCACGTCCTTCCTAACCTCAAAGTCTCTCGACCGACGGGCACCGCTGGCGAGTCTCTTGTGGAGGCACGTAGTGTCTGCGGCAGATTCCTAGATGCACCACGGCGAGCCCTCGTGGGGCCGATCGGTTTTAGGTTATGTCGTTCCACGGGCGCGATAAGGTACCCCTCCTTGGTCGATGCGTCCCTAGCGTCGCGAAACCGACGGAGTGCCGCCGCGGCCGAGCCGACTCGCTTACGCAACGGGCCTCTCGGTACCTGCCAACGCCGCGGACTGCGCGCCGTAGAGACATTCGACGCCGCCGCGGGACCGGCTGCGAGGCTGCGCCAAGGAGCACGGAGTCGGCTTCGGAGCGGTTACGCGATGCCGCTGCTTACGCGAGGTTATGCAAAGTCGGGTTAGGCTGTGGGAGGTTACGTGAGGCGATTTCAGTCCCTGCGGAAGCCTACTGGACGTTCGCAGATCCTTGTTTCGTCGCCCACCGGTCGACGGGGGGGGTTAGGTGATCGGACGAACGGTGGGATTACTCGATCGCCGTAGGAAAAAAATGGCGCACCATTTTCGAGCGATACCGCGAGATCGGATAATCGCGTCCTCTACATCCTTCGCGGTACCCTCTGCTCGTCCTTGCTCAGATTTTCGGAAAGGGAATCCCGATCCGGCGTTCCTCTTGGCGGGAGACTTCACTCGGCGTTCTCTTTTCCACGTCCGCGTGGTCTCGTTTTGACATCCCTGCTCGCAGGTGGAGAACCTCCCGCGCGCGCGCACGCCTCACGACGGCTCGACTCGCGGCCGCTTAGTGCGGATTCGGGGGAGGGGCACTGCCGGCCCACGGTTCGCCGCGGCGGCGCGGCTCTCGCTGCGCGTAGCCGGCTGCGCGCTGTCACCAGCGCCGGTCACTCCCAGCGTGGCGCTCGACGATGTTACGTCACGTGACCTAATCTAGACTCCGGATAGGGGCCTGGTCACAGACACAGAGATTTAACCGGACGGTGGAGCGTCTCGTCGATTAACGATCCCGGGACTGCGGAGCCGAGAGCTTACGACCCTTCGGCCTGTAGCTGTGTTCACATCGGTGCGCGCGCACACCCACTGCGCCCCGAACGTACGTCTCGAGGCACTGTCCCGCTGGGTACTGCGGGGGCGACTTATACGCGAGTCCAGACCTCGAGTTCTTTTTCTCTCTTTTTTCTCGCGAGCTCGACGCGCCGTACGAGACGCTGACGGAGTGGTGGGGCTGGACGGCGGCCGCGTGGGATCGACGAGGGGAGGGATAAGGACGGAAAGAGTCGACGGAGGGAGAGCGGTGAGGCGACGACAGGGGGGAGCGAGAAAGAGGGAGCTGCACCGCGAAAGGACGGAGGAACCGGCCGCTGCCGGCTGCGCGCGCATCGGATTGTGGAGGTTAGGTTAGACGCTGCGGAAAACAAGAGCAAAGCTGCGGAGTGTTTGGTCTCCGAGCATCTTGGTTAGGTCGATAAAGGATCGACGGTCCTTCGTTATGTCGTCGGTGTATTCCATCGCAATGCTTGGTTACAGGTTATTTAGGCGACGGGAGACGCGGAATGGACTGTCTCTCAGGCCTTCGAGAATGGGTTGGAAAGATGGAACAATGTTTCGATACTTTCGGGAGATATTGTCCGTGGCACTTTCATCGGGAATCCACGCATGTGTTGGACTCGGGGAATGCGAGATCAGGGCCAGGGCACTTGCTTGGTAGAGAATATATGCTCTGGGGCAAGGTGCGACCACTTTAAGTGACATAAGATCGGTTTAAAGAAACGTAGGTTGTTTGACGGGCCGACTGTCATGGCCACTTTGAGTTCGATCAGCTGACCATGGGAAACGCGTGGCGCCATCTCTCGTGTTTCCATGGATCCGCGGCAGCAAGAATATTCGCGTGTCGGAGACCGGTGGAAATTTTATTTTCCTATAGAAATCGAAAAGCAGAGACACGCCGCGTATTTAGACCTTTTAAGAGTGTGCGGAAAATAGACTGGTGAATTCGGAAGGGAAATGTCGAAACTTATTCGCGTTGACTTTGAAGTTTTCGGGACGGTGCAGGGTGAGTAAAAAAGCATTTGGCTTGCAAATATTCTGACAGGGTATATATGATAAATCTTAATAATGGCTTTTTTTCCTTTCAGGAGTATTCTTCAGAAAGGTTAGTCGAAAAATGCTAGATAATTGATCAGGTTAACCTCCGCTAGCTAATCAGGAATAACTTTTGGTAATGTAAAGCCCCAGGTAGCAGCACTGCTCGCATTCGTGTCGGTAACAGCAATCTCGCTGGTATCGGGACTCGATAATTCAGGAACCATTTACTTATTTCAAATAATGTACTTCAATGTGACAGATGCAATGAAAATATTCTAATTTCTAATGTAAATTTATTTTCTTTAAATACATTACAGAACACACAAAAACGAGGAGAAGAACTGGGCCTAAAAGGATGGTGCATGAATACCAAGAATGGAACGGTCGTTGGCAGACTGGAAGGCGAGAAAAGTAAAATAGAAGAAATGTAAGAGTTACTTATATTAGCAATACACGGGTTATTATGCCAGAACATTATTAGGTGCACAGTGATACGTATTTCTTTTAGGAAACACTGGCTAAGCAAAGTAGGAAGTAAAAATTCTGTCATCGACAAGGCTGAATTTCGAAACGAGCAGGAAATCAACGTACCTTCCTTTACAGGCTTCAGTATTAAACATTAGACACGCCATTGCATAACTTTTCATTAAATGATTGCTAAAGACTACTTTCCTCTGTAGTTTAAGGTATAACATTGATTCCAAAGAATAAAGCACACGTCTAAGACGGTATGATTTTTCAAACTCATATTTTCAAACTACTATTTCCCCTGTTAATTTTATTTAACACTTATTGCAAAAGTAAAGCAGTGTTCATATATTTCTTATTAATTTAAGAATCATAGGAGGATGTATTAAAGTACTCAGGTGGTGAAAGTCCCGAAAAGAAGTGGGCCGAAGAAAAAGCATGAACTCGCGTAAGTGCGGCTTCTACGTGTACGCACCTCCACTCTTTTCCTTGCACTGTCAAGTACTGAGTCCCGAGCGGTCTTACCTCATACCTTGGTGAGCGCTCGCGCCGTGCGGTTCGCTCCTTTCGCTCCAAAAAATTGTTACTCGTGAAAATGGATAAACCAAACTCTTAAAATAGAAAACATACAACTGTAAAGCCCTCAAGAGATTAATATAATTCAAATTTTCTAACACTCGTCGTGACGGACAATAGAAGTAAATGTGTAATGAAGAGCAAAGTGCGCGCTTTGATACTGACAATCGCACATATAATTACAAAGTAAATCAGGAAGTGGCAAGGTATTTCATTAGCCGGTATTCGTTGCCGTTTCACTGCCTTCAACGGCACACGAGAGCCGAGTGAATTATGAACTGAAAACAGGCACTGCGTTTTCGATTTAATCTCAGAACAATGTTACCGATAAGGAAATTACGAAAAAATGGTAATGATCTGAATGGAAAAATCCCAGCCTGAAGGATATCCCATCGACTGAATATAGTGCATCAGGAATATTTACCACAAAATCGAGATCATGCCGTTCAGTCTCAAGTGCTGTAAAAGCTTCTTCAAGCACACGTGGCATCCTCAACAGGTGAGTGAGCTTAAAAGGGTAACAGAATGTCTTTCGGAGAAGACCCCGCGACAGAAAATGTTATTATAACAGGTACGACTCGGGATGCGAGCTTGGATTTCTTCGAGGCAGGAAAAAATTATTTACCTTGAACTACCCTGAAAGTGAGAGGACGGAATCTCGGTGCTGGTATCGGTGTGCTCAGTGATCGTATATACGATGCCAGCATCGTATATACGATCTTCTTGGATGCTTATTAACATGGAAGTAAATGTCAGAAAAGAACTCGTAGAGGGGAGGCGCTAAAATGAATATCTATTACAAATTTGACGACTAATCGAGAATTGAATGCCGCTCCAAATGGTATCGACTCGCGGTATAAATACTGCATTGGCCGTAGAAACAATGACGAAGAGTGATTTAATATGCAGAAGTCAGCAATTACGTATCCGTGCAGTCGACCGTATATTTTGCGTGAGCAACGTGTGGACACGTAACTTCAATATCACGTTAAATATTAATAATTATACCTCCTACCCACCTCTGCCGTTCGACCGGCGTCGAGTATTTTCACGATTTGAATTTCTGCCAAGACATAGCCGTAACTTTTATCTTTATCATTTCGGTCGTTTCGAACGTCACGACTGGCAAACACAAATAACAAACCCATGCAAATCACCCGCCCGTTTTATATTGCTGTAATATTGCATATTCTTGACATGCCTGAGGATAATGTCTGCAACTCGTTTTCCGGGATGAACGGTTCAGAGTTACCGTTGCATAACTTGGAGGCGATTGCAAGCCATTACAACCGTAAAAAACTAGGCTCATCCGTCATTATCGGGGTTCGTATCGCATTACCGGCGGGAAATTCATAGTCGAGCAGCGTAACGCGACACCGAGTGACATGTATTACAAATGAGATAATACTAACGAATAACATGTAAAATTAATGCGGTTAAAAAAAAAGGGGAGCCACTATGATAAGACCGGGGAGAATTCAGACGTGGACATACTCGTCCGTCGAAAACAGGAAATCCAAAACCTTGCGGTTTCGATCCTGCCAACCGGAAGCCTGATTAACTTCTTGGCATGCTCTCTTCCTGGAGATAAAAGTTAAATATTATTCACGATGTGTGCAAATCGAAAGCCAGACATTGACTCATCTGATTATCAACGCACCGTTAATTTTGCGACAAGAAAAGGTGCTAGGTGTTTGGAATGACATGTCGTGCTTCGTTGTGCAGTTTTTTGTAATCTCTTTTCTGAGGCTCGTGTGCAGATGCAACGGAGGTGCAAATCTCTCATGGTACGTCCTCGTACGTCCCGTGCACAATTCTTTCGTATCTCCGGTGTGGAAGTTTGCTCATCTTGGGTGTCTTCGTCCACATTCTTCGTGGTGCTGCAGGCAAGAAAAAGGGAACTTTCTCCTTTCTATCTATGACGCAAACCGTGCCCGATTTAACGCTGCACGGAGTACAAATCGCACGTGGCAAATTGTACGGAGACAAGTAATCGCGTTCTTTTCAGACCGTGCAGAATGCAGCATCATTTCCCCACCTCGTCGCTTCCCTCTTGACACATCAATGACATCGTGGACGGACGGTTGTCATTTATTACAAAATCAGTCGACACCACGAGTAGCCCTTCGCAAAATTCGACATGGGTCATTTTTCGAATTTTCACGCGTCATTTATACCATTCATCCGCAATGTTCCAAATGTCATTCGCGATGACAGTCTGCTCGCCTATCGTGCCGATTCCTTGATCCCTTTTTATAGGAGCACGTCCTAAAATTGATACATGACATTCGGGTCCAATTAACTTCACTTCTATCAATTTTGAGGATTTACATGACTCCTGCCAAATGACAGCCTGAGAAGGACCCCCTGACAATCGCCGTCAACCGAATGAGCCTCACGAAGCTGCGCAAGGTATCTCCCGTAAATTTGATTAATAAAATGGTTAATTGCACTAGGGTTTCCTTAATATAATCGAAGGTGAGGAAGAGTCGCGTATGAGAGAAACGAGTCGCTGTCCACGTTGAGCCACGTGGTTTTTATTGACGCCTTAACCGGTCGGATTACAATTGATTATCCTGAAAATGTGCATAATTAAAAAAAAAAATCATACATGCACGTCCTGGGAGAAAACGTTAGATAATGGGGAGATCAGGGGTCAGTATAGATAAAGACTGATAAAGAGGCGCCCTGTTCGTTAACTGGCTAGTTCCTCAGTTAGTCGCCGAGTATTATTCTCCGGCTCCCCGTCGCTGACGGGCTCGTTCTGGTACAGTCAATGTGCTCCATCGATACTCGTCACTCGACACTCGATAAACTGCTTGCCGAGAAGAGACGAAAAGAAATTCAATACCTCGTTTCGTTCGGTGCGAATAAATTCTGCGCTCGCAGAAGGTGAAATTATTCAAGTCGCACTTTTGGAAAGAGTTAACGTCGGTGCCTGTTGGATTTTCCTTCCACTGTCCTCGTTACCGGCACTGCGGTGTTCGAGTCATTCGGGCCAATGATCAGTGACAAGAAGAGGAAGTTACGAATAATATAAGGAGAGAAAGTGAACCCGGGGACGGATGTTGGAAGTTGCGGCGATGATGTGCCGGGAGAAAAACCCGGGAAGAACTTAGGCGAGTCGAGAGGGCTTTAAATGCCAAGGCGATTAGGATGAATGTCGATGCCAACCGTAGGATCTACAATGGACCCCGATTCAAAGTAGGTTGTCTAGAAAAAAAAAAAAAAAAGAAATCGTCTTCGCGGAAAATCGAACGACTTCGACGAAAATCGGGGTGAGATCAGCTGGTCGACTTCTTCCTCCTTTCTTTCCTTCGATAGTATTGCCAGTGGTAGTACTTCGGCTGAGGGAAAGTATGCCGATGCTTAGCGCCATGCCAATGATAAATTCGGTCCCGCTCCGATTACAGTAAATTTAAATTACATGAAGAATACCTTTCTAATCTGTCGTGAGCGGTGAAGAGATCAGAGAGGTTCTGTAAAACGATTTCGTTATCGTGTCGCTCGGTATCGAATTTTCTTTTGTACGTATCGACGTTGTATGGTGCCCTGTAAGAAGGACGAGGTGAGGCTGTAGAAAGTGAGTGGATGCTGTGTCGAGAAAAAGTACATGAGCATATGGGTCTCACTTGCACGGCAATCGCAATGACCGTTGATACGAGTACGTCGAATCGCTGTGCTTGGAAATCATGGAGACTATTTATTCGCAAGTTGTAACAATAAGTCTCCCCAATCCCCCCCACATTTCCCAGCTAATTAGACTACAATGTTGCTTCTTTACACATCGCTTAACCCGGCTAATTAGGTTGACTTAATTTACGAGATTTCACGACAGAATTATCGCAGCATGCTTACTGATGCAGCTTATGTGATAATTTATTAATAACGTCCCGACAAAAGGCAAATGTCTGCGGTATAATTACAAAAGAAGAATCTCTCAATAGCTCAGAATAAATGGAAATCGCATTCATCGTGATCTTCCTTACGATTTCTGTCTCCTTCTTTTCTCTCTCGCTTCGGGTGAAATTTCTCATAAATTGTCCCTCACGAGATTCTCCTTTAAGAGATTTCATAAATTAAGTAAGAGTCTCGGTTAATCGGGTTTCAAAAATAGATGGTGGTGGTGCCGTGCCCCGGTTCTATGTGGGATTTCCCATACCTGGACCAAGTAATCTGCATCATGGATTCTGTCTACGAATTGGGACCAGAGCCCAAGAAAGACATCTTCCCCGGCAAGAGTCGGATCCCAGTGCACGTAATTTATTATTAGAAGTTACTCTAACTTGAGTTATTTCACGTGAATTACCCTCACGTTGCGCTGTGATTGCGTTGTGATTAAATCATAGCCGAAATTCCTTTCCCATCGTTTCTCGCATCGAAGACCCCATGTTCTCATCTCATATTATTTTCCAGCGACGATTAATTGGAATACCCTTATTTTAAAGATGTTCCAAAATAGAGAGTGTCTTAAAATCCAAGGTGAGATTTCGAATTTCTTTCCAGATCGATGGCCCGGCGACATTCGAGCCCAGGAAAAGTGGCTCTCGAGGTGCCAGCATCGGCACCGGAGCTGGGGAAACCGAGTTGGGGATGATAAAGGTGGTCGCCCCGACGTCCAGCGTCGCGACGTCAACCCCTTTGCCGGCTGGCGGCATCCCTTGCAGAAATGGAGGTTGCAAAGCCTCGAGAAGTCGAGGTGAACCACGGCCGGAAAGTCCCTGGCACCTCCTCAAGACCATCTTCCTCGTCTCCGTGATAGTAGCCCTTATCGTTTGGGTCATTGTCTACACCCTGCTGGCGCAATATCAGATCCTCTGAAATGTTTAATAAACATTATCAATGATGATCAATGTCAAGGGGGCATGACTTCATTTTCCGCGGCCATCTCGGGCCGTTCTACAATAATATCTAATATCCCGGATATAACGACGTTTGCATCCGACATTTGTGTAAATAACTTGACATTTTAATGGCAGGGGGGAGAGGGTGTAATTAACCGAGGGGACATGTTAAAATCGTGTGATATTTAACAGTACATCGTCACGGGCGTATAATCGCTCCGAGTGCCAATTCACAAAAATGTTCGCATGAGTAATTGTACATATTTTTATATCATCACTTTCTCTGCAATCGACGAGCAATTGGCGATTGGGATTGAATAAAAAGATGCAGAAGTATGAGACTCTTTTGAGATCTGCCCAACTTTTGTCCCAGTTCTCGGACAAAAAGAAGATATCATTTTCGATGACAATGTCCGTTTCGTAATCTCGCAATCTAAATAGTTGGTGGAGGAATTAATGTTTCCGCGAATTAAGCGTGAAGTTAGCCATGGGCTGTTTTATCGAGGAAAAGTGACATTCTGCGAAGAAGAGCTGAAATTTTCAACCTAGCCGATACATGCGACAGGATGGAAAAAGGATCCTTTTTTGCGCTTGTAAAATTGTGCAATAGAGGTAAACCACAAGTATGAATATGCAGAAGAATCAGGGACTGGGCGTCCCTCGTGAAAAGGAATATTTATTGATAACGTAATCTCTTGATTTTGCAGTGTATGCGCTCCTACAGTTTGGAGAAAACAATTCGCCAGGATTCCATAAATCCTGAACGGATCGGGACTGATATTTAGTCCGCGACGACTGTTTAGTAGCAGCCAACAAGAGTTTTAAGGTAAGACTGCTTTCTTCCGATTTCTATACCCAAAGAAACGCTCGTTTGTCGGCCAGAATCTTGTGCAACAGCGGGAATTCGTTGGCACCGAGGAAAACGTCTAGGAAAATTCTGCAACCGCATTTTACGACTAACGAGGCAAATCCCGAGCAAATTCTCAGCTAAATCTGCGGTCGCATTCATATTCCACTGTTATTAATAGAAATATTAAGTGGTAAAAAGTGGGTTTCCTGAGCCCTGACAAGGAAGAAAAAGGTCCCCCGTAAAAGTAATTCTGTTCTTATGCGCCAGTCTCGTTCCTTCAAATAGCAGTAACTTAGTATAAATTGTCGGTAAAAAGAGCGCAAGCCACAAACGTTTAAAGGAAACGACACAACAAAAACTACTAACAATTCGTGCTCGGTTATGATCCCAACTGTAGCTAATCTTTTTCTCTTTCAGTGACTACACTTCGGAATCTATATGCTGTATGAATCGACCGAGCTTTACGCTCAACTCGAGGGAAAACTCAAAGACGAAAAGTACCCGATCGAGATTCTGGGAGGGAGTTCCCTGGCCAATCATTCCATTCTTTCGAAGGCAGAATTCCCGGACGTCAAGGTATTTGGAAGGGTAAGGCTCAGGTGATGTAAACAATGATTCCGGTCTTAAATTTGAATCCAGTAGCTTCGCAACGTAACTCGTGGTACTTATTTTATTGTAGGGGGAGGCGTGGAAAGTGGCGGAAAATTCCCGCTCCCTTTTCGGAAAAACGACGACATTTCGGACCCGCAACCTGGACCATCCACGGAAATCAGCGCTAAGCAATTCGCCGGACTCGTGGCCGGTAAATCAAGCAAGAAAACCGAAGACAAGGCGATTCAAATGCGACAAAATCCAAGCTCTCAAAAATTGGCTGACGACGACTTCAATGAAGAAGTACAATTACCCCTTCATTTGTCCATATATGCACGTACAAATTTACGACGGTAGTATCTATGAATATTAAAAAATCTTTCCTCTTCATTTCAGTCCTCCGTTGGTGAAGAATTGCGGGTAATTCAGAGGCAGATCCTGGTAGGATGGGACACTCTTAGATCCAGGATTATGCTCGGTTTGCTGGTCCTCTTCGTCTTCTGGCTGGCGATATACTTTCCTCTGACCGTGGGACAACCTTTATACACCAAAGGAAAAGGACGGAATAAAGAATATGCCTAATCGTATGCATCAGTTTATACTAAGCCTAGAGGGATGGAGAATCAGATCTCGGATCAGATCGGCAGTTCTTACATAATACCATAGAAACGAAGGATCTGCACTCGGGAGATACGTGCGAAGCTTGTTATGCAATGTACGTCAAGATGAGGAAAATCAGAAATCGTCGAGGTGATTTTCCTTCTAGACGAGACGCCATGTTTTCATCCGGTTAGACAGCCTCGAAGAATTCTATTTATGTTCCTTGAAAATGCAGAATAACTGCATTTGTCGGGGAGTTTTTCTTTGCTTAGTTACGAATGTATGTGTGAATTAGTTTTCTCTTATCTGGAGATGCTCGGATTAATTTCTGTTTTGCATGGATGACCCAACGTACGTTCCTGTGCGTCCCTGTGTTTACGAGTCGGATTGCAGCGTGTAACTGTATTTATCTGAGGAGTAAACTTAACTTGAGGTCGATCCATGTCGAATGAAATTCGATGTGGCTTCTTGGCAGAACACTGTGGCCAATGGCAATGGTAAAAACTGAAATGAATTTTCCTCCGACGCCAATATGGCCGCAAATGACCCATTTCTCGCTAATTTCATATAGATTAAATTAATTGTTAAACAGTCTCATCCTGTGCCTACACCGATGACTATTAATGTAAATAGTTATTTAATCATAAGTTGAAGAACATTCAAGTACCATGATTATAAGGGTTTTCATATTTGGAGTTATTTAAGAAATCATGTTGCCCGTTATAAAGTTGCGACGATGGACTAATTGTATATGTGCGCCCACCTGTAAATAATAAGTTACATGAATTTAAAGTAAATCAATAAATCTCTGAAGAGTGATCCGATACAAAATCGTTTATTATCAAACAAGCTATCAAGATTCCCGCGTGAATTAATTATAATAAAAAAATCTCATTGTCTAGAACTGATATTCCGAATATAAAATTCATTTCCGGCGCGTCCCAAAGTGCTTTTATTGTTAAACAATGGTAGTGCAAGGATTTCACACCGAGCGGAGGCCTTGTATGTACAGCTGTATCGGAGGAATCCAATTGAGTAGAGCCTTGAATACAAGGCAGCCAATGAGAAACGAGCCTCAGGGGAAAGTAAAACGGCTTTTAGGTCTTAAGACGAACGGCGAGACCAGTTTATCGTAAGACTCATACGAGAACGCAACATTTCTACGCTGAACTAGTTATCGCTTCGAGTCAAAGAAATATCAGCCATGAAGTTAAGGACAACCCTCTTTCTTTTCTTGCTGGTATCACTATTACTGATTGGTAAGTGGCGGAAGGAAATTACGAAAATCACATTTTAACCGATAACGACAAACCGCCAACTAATGACACGCCGTAAATAACGGGAAAATAACCCTCAGGTTACACGTACTCGCTTACAAAGTACATAGAAATTGCATCCTATTTTTCTCAGCAATAAGACGTTCTTGCGCGTACGAAGGCTATTTAAAATCCCTTAAATCCGTTCTAAGTGCCCACTTCCGGTATTTATTTCACACCCACCGGACCATTTGCATGTCTAATGCGACACCGCGTGAAGAGCACGATTTAAAACTATAATCACCGATGACCTAAGTCAGCGAACCTCTGAGTCAAATGAAAACAATCGCTGACATCGATTCATCAGTGATGTTTTTTGCGCTTCATTGAAATTGTTCGCAAATTTCGTGATGTTAAAGGCGTTCCATTAATTTTCAGAGAAATTGCAGGACAGTGAAAAGCGTGCATTGAGCTCAAACCCAATCTGCTGGGGTAGAATGTATTCTTCTGTACACGATTCTAGAACGCAGCAACAAGGAAAACGAGTAGCATGCGTGATCTTTGAACCAATACGCGTATATATTTTTTTTTCCTCCCAAAAAGGTTATCGTTGGCGCACATAACTGACGAATAATACGTGCGACGGAATCGCCGTTTCCTTCTCGAAGTGTTACCGAAGCTTCAATAAGTATCATTTAATCGAATCACTGCCCAAAAGCCATGAAATTAATTTCGAATGCAATATCTCCGCGGCAAAATGGCGGCGTATCGGCGTCTCGAAAGTCGAGGTCGAGGTCGAAATCGGAGAGGTCGTTGTTGCTAAAGACATGACTCACGGCTCTATGCCAAGGATACGCATAGGAAATTTTTGCACACAAAAAAACGAGTAATACATCAAAGCTTCAAGAGGCCCGAATATAAACCTTTCTGAGAAGTACATAAATTCCTAACTGAATAGGATTGGAAAGTTTCCTGACGCCGGCTGAGTAATTATGTAAGATAATAGTAAGCATTGAGTACTTTCCCGGACGTGCATCATCAATATTCGCATATTTCTTATTATTTATGATATAGTTTCCCCCTCTATTGTCCCGATGGAAAAATCCGTCTCGCATGGAGCCCACTTTTGAGACTACATAAATATTAATAAGAAAGTACGTGCGTGCCAAAGTAAGAGCAAGGAACTGTTGAAATCACGAATTCTTCAGGCCTCCTTCCGATCTCTTTGTTTAACAATTGCAAATAAATTTCGACTTTAGAATTCCAGGAGGAGCCAGTGTCACACCTAAAAATAGATGGAGGCTACCTCTGTCAGTCACAAAATATAGTTAAAAGTACTTACAGATCATGGCAGTTCATAATTGCCTCATCCCCATGTAAAATATAATCTGGCAACGGATAACTACTCTGACCCCAATTCGAGTATATTAAATTAATCGAGCTCCACGTTCACCAACGTTATTATGCGATATCTCTCGCTTTTTGTCAGAAAACTGTGAACTCTGCCACGGACGGGTGGGAATCCTTGACCTCTGTTACAAAACTCCACTCAAAAGTGGGGCAGTTTCGTTGAATAAGAAATTCAAGCTGAATGAGCGATTTCGAAACTTCAAATTTATGATTCTTCTACAGAGGATGCTGAAGCGGGTTGGAAATTCTGGAAGAAAAAGAAAGACGAGGAAACTACCACGACAACCACGACGACCACAACAACGACCACGACGGTTGCTCCGGTAGCTTTAAAAACAACTCCTGCTCCGCCTCCAAGAGGATCGGCGGTCAACGTTAATAAAGCTTTAGCAGGAGCAGCAGATCCTGGCCTGGTAATTGGAGCTGGAACGGTCGGCTCCAACGCCAGGACTCCTCAGAATCGCAAACCGAATCCAGGAACTGAGGTGGGGCTTGAATTTCCTGGTTCAAAACCGGCAAAGCCTGGAACTGGAGGGGCCAATGGTCAAGGTTACAGGGACTGGGCAGCAGGACTAACCGGTGCTGGCGATCCTGCGAGGCAGCCTCCAAAACTTCCGGCTCAGGGCCCTGCATTCACTCCCGGAAGTCCTCAGGCACCTTCTCCAGGTACATTATCTTGCTCCCTTGGAATTTCAAGACGACTTTCCTTTTAAATTTCATTATTAATAAATATTTCTTGTAGGTCCTGGCAGGCCTGCATCTCCCGCCATTGGAGTCCAGCCTAATGCCGGAAATCGCAGCCCTCCACCTTTAGGACCGCGGCCGGAATCTCCAACTGGAGGTGCCCCAGGCCAACAAGGACAGAGGCCTCCAGGATCGCCCGTTTCGGGACCACCGTCACCTGTCTCCGGACCACCATCACCTCTGCCAGGACCTCAACAGGGTCCAGGCAATGCTCCCAACCAGGGCAGGCCCCAACCCGGAAGTCCTCAGCAAGGGACGAGACCAGATTTTCCTAATCTTCCCTCGGGAACCACTGGGCAAAACATAGCAGGAGCACCAGGAGTTGCTCCAGGAAATGCTTTTCCGGCTGGAGGGAAAAGTTGGGCCGAGGTAGCCTCCGGTGATAGCAGACCAGGGTCACCTACTCCTTCGCCAAGAGGTGGTCCCCAACCAGCTATTGGAGTTTCGGGTGGCCAAAACAGACCTGCATCCCAACCTAGTCAACCAGGATCCCCTAGCTTAGGCATGTGTATTTCAACTTTCGATTAAACGTTAACATTACCTGTGAATTTAATTGTAATAGATTTTGTTTCTAATAGGTCAGCCGCAAAGGGGACAACCCACCACAGCAAAACCAGTAATAGGTCCAGCAACAGGTCTAGCTGCTGGAGCTGCAGCAGGAGCCGTTGCCGGGGCCGTTGCTGGATCCACAGGAGGCAAGGTATACTCTAGCAACCCGACTTACAGCAAGGGCAACACCGTCACCGATGAAGACTTGGAGAAACTCTCTGAATCACTGTTCATCAAGGACGTCAACAACGCCAAAAAGCACATCACGGTTAACCTGCAGAAACAGACCACCGGCAACAGTCCCACCGACGAAGCTCCATTGCCGTGAGTATTCTGCCCCTTTCAATTAATTTCTGCAGGTATACTCTTAACTCTTTTCTGTTCTGAACCTGAAAAATTAATATTGGCATATAAAGAGATGTAGACAAAATTGCGCCTTGCACGCAGATTGCTGGACGTGAAGCCAGAGGCTCTGCAGAGTCCCACGATACAGAGTGTACTCGCGATTTACGACAATTACCAGCTCGACTCCCGTGTCAATGAGTACATCAGTCCAGCACAGCGACAGGAGGAGAGTCACCTGGTTGACACCTTTTTAAGCACCAACGTCATGTCCGCTGCGATGAGGTTCCTCGCCGACAAGGGATTCATTCGTAAGGACTATTACGAGTACAAGGATACCTTGAGGAGAATGTGGTTTAACCTGTTCTCCAGAGGAGAGGGGAAAATCGGGAGCTCAGGGTTCGAGCATGTTTTCATGAGCGAATTGAAACTCGGCACCGAAGTCTCCGGACTCCATAACTGGATATACTTCAACGCCGAGGAAGTAAAGAAGAGGGCCGACTACCTTGGATACGTAAAGAAGGTCGACCTGGGCGACGTGAGTTGTTTTTCGTTAGAATATATTCGTTTTAATTGAAGAGACCTCCTTCCTCCTCCTTTAAATCTTGTCTCCGTTTTTCCATTTTTCAGAAAGCCTCGATAGTAAAGCTGCATGCGAAGTTCAATGGGATCGACAAGCCGGTCACGTCGATGTTCATCGGAACTTCTCCCGAACTTGAAATGTCCCTTTACACCGTATGTTTCTTCGTAAGGCAGGACAAGGCTTGCCCAGTTTCCCTGGGGGGAACTAAATTTAACATCATGACACATAAGTTCAGATACAGGGGGAAGGATTTGATCGGGTCGGCTTACCCCGACATATAGGTGCTATTTAAGAAAGAAAATATAAGAACTGATGCTTTGTAAAGGTTCCTTTAGGAAGTTGCCGATATAACCGAGCGACTTGACCGATGTCATGACACAGACCTCTCTATTTGTCTCAACGGATGTATATAATAATTGTGAGAAAAATCTGTCGATGCTTTTATCATGGGACCAATGGTTGGTGTACCAATAAATAAAATTTTTCGGAAAGAAAAGTCCAACGATTTGTTTCTTTCCAACCGAATCTGCTATCGCTGGTGAAGAGTACCGATATCGCGAACAAATAATTGACGGAATGCCGCGTCCTTAAGTTTAGCGACTTGCTTGGTGTTATATGAAGACTTGGTAGTAGGAGGGGGTACGATTACTTGACAAGAGAGGGGACTCGGAGAAGTAGGGATAAGAGTATGCATACACGGAACCCTAGATTTCTGATACTTAGACGATGCGCGCTTCACAAGTAAACAGATAAGGTCGCGTAGGAGCTGTCCATTCGCTCTCGATAAAGCCACAAAAACCCGAGCCATGGTCCCGAGTGTAATTGCACAAGATCTTCCACGAGCCAGCAAGATACGCGGCCTTTCTGGATATGTACAAGTACGTGGAGTTGACTTTGAGAAAATACGAAATCCTTGGGGCGGAGTTGCGGCAAAAAGTCGTTTCCCGTCGTGGGGGGTACCTGTCCTGTAGATGCAGTGATCACAGGTGTTATCACAGCCAGAATGGCACCTACGGATACAGGCCAAAGCCGAGGAAATACTTCCAAGGTAATTCGACGATACAATATTCCACTGCAACAAATAGATTAAGAATTACGGAGAATACATTTTTTAATCGTATTCGAAAATCGAGAAAAGTCTCGGCAATGGCAGTTTTTTACGTTTCAGTGGCGAAGGAAAATCTGGAGGCGAGGGCTAAGCACAGCAATTTTTACAGGCTCGTTACAGCGTACAGAGAGCATGCTCATAAACGAGCTACCGTGAATCCAGTGTCCACTGACAAGCCGGATTTTCTCACGGAATTATTACCCGAGAAATTCGGGCTGGATCCAAGTGATAATGTCTCCTTCAAGGGGATTTTGCTCGCCGATAAAGAGAGTGGAAGTGTAAAAGAGGCCGTTGAGATGTTGAACAAAATATATGCCTCTCGCATAGGAACAGAATTTAGCTACTTAGAGGTGAGACTAAGCGTTTAATTCTCTCTATAAAGAAGGGACATTTTATAATCACTCATTTGCAGTCAGAGGAAGAGAGGGAATGGTTTGCAGAAAATATTGAGAAATGCTATGATGAGCCATTGGGCGTCCAAACGAAACGCGCGATCGCTCTGGAGATGTTAAAAAGTCAAGCTTTGGACAAATTTCTAGCCATAAAATTCGTAAGCTTCAAGAGATACGGTGGCGAAGGAGCGGAAAGCATGATGGCGTTTTTCCATGAGCTGTTCGAACTTTCCGCCCGCGGTAAGCTGAGAAACGGCGTATTAAAAAATAAGAAACATCTATTTTACAGCGACCTGTATTTATTCTGATCGCGTTGCAGATACTCTGGGCCACATCGTTCTCTGCATGCCTCACCGAGGTCGGTTAGATTTCTTAACGGGGATGTTAAAATTCCCTCCAGAAATGTTGTTCCACAAACTGCGAGGTCTATCGGAGTTTCCCGACGAGGCCAAGGCTTCGGGAGACGTTACTAGCCACTTCACGTCGTCCGTTGATCTACAGAAAAATAATAAAAATCTGCACGTAACAATGCTCTACAATCCTTCCCACTTGGAGGCTGTCAATCCAGTATCCATGGGCAAAACGAGAGGAACCATGCAAGCTCTCAAAGACGGGGCATACTCGGAGGACCAAAACTCTCAATGGAGTGACAAAGTCGTGAACGTCCAAGTAATTGTCAATTTCACTTTCGCCATTTTGTTAAAGATAAAGAAACTAATTAATATATTCTTTGAAGGTACACGGCGATGCTGCTTATGCTGGCCAAGGAGTAAACCAAGAATGTCTGGCTCTGAGTGGAGCTCCGCATTTCGAGATAGGTGGTACGATTCACATAGTTATAAACAATCAGTTGGGCTTCACGACCCCGCCATCTAGAGGACGATCGTCGAGGTACTGCACCGACATCGCAAAATCAATTTGCGCTCCCGTTATTCACGTAAACGGAGACGACCCAGAGGTCGGTATAAGTTATTATAATTTACTTATATTTGGCAAAAACGTTCTCACTGTACCTCACTCTACGTTTTGCAGATGGTCGTCAGAGCAACCAGAGTTGCCTTTAGATACCAAAGAAAATTTCGGAAAGACGTCTTCGTGGATCTGAATTGCTTTAGACGGTGGGGCCACAATGAGCTCGATGATCCCACTTTCACGAATCCTGAAATTTATAAAATTATTCACAATCGTCCGTAAGTTTTACGGTCAAAAATGAGTCACACTTTATTTGGACCACTTGAGGGAAGTATTCAAGAAACGTTATGTTTCAGATCGGTACCCGACAGTTACTTGAGTAAATTAATAAAAGAAAAAGTCCTTTCGGAGGCTGAAGGACTTTCCATGACGGAGGAGCATACAGCAAAGCTGTTCAAGGCTTTAAAGGAAATTGACAACTACACACCTAAGGCAACTTACCTCAGTGGAAAGTGGCTCGGCATAAAACAAGCCGAATCGTCAATCACTACCTGGGACACTGGAGTAGATTTGCAGCTCCTGAAATTCGTTGCTACGAAAAGTGTTTCCTTTCCGGATGACTTGGTAAATTTCCATTGCCACGAGAACCATATTTCCTTTCAAACGCCTTTCCTTTGATACCTCTCCTGAGAACTTGAAAATAATTATTTAAACATTTATTCTTTATAGACACTTTGCCATGTACCTTTAGAAGGATTTTCATTGTCTTTTCATGCGATTTAAAATGTTTTACTTTATTCGTTCTTTCTACAGAACGTTCACCCACAACTGCTGAAGAGTCATGTACAAAGTAGGTTGAATAAAATCGAAGATGGAAATAGACTGGACTGGTCCACTGCAGAGGCATTGGCATTTGGAAGTCTGCTCTATCAAGGATATAACGTGAGAATCAGTGGCCAGGATGTCGGTCGTGGGACGTTTTCCCAGAGGCACACAATGCTTGTCGACCAAACTACGGGAGGTACTTTCAATTTCTTTGACGAAAAGAATGTGTATGATTGAAATTGTTCGCTAATGTTTGACGACCATTTTTTAGAGATTTTCATACCTTTAAATGAGATGGTGAAGGACCAGGTGGGGAAGATAGAAATTGCCAACAGTATTTTATCGGAGGAAGCAGTTCTCGGATTTGAATATGGCCTGAGTATAGAATCGCCGACAACCTTGCCGATTTGGGAAGCTCAATTCGGTGATTTTTGTAATGGTGCACAGATCATTATAGACACGTTTGTCACCAGTGGTGAGACGAAATGGATGACCAGCAGTGGATTGACCCTGCTTCTTCCTCATGGATATGATGGTGCAGGTCCTGATCACAGTTCCTCCAGGTTCGAAAGGTTCTTACAGCTCAGTGATAGCAGAGAAGACAGGCCTGATGGAGATGACGTGAACATACAAGTAGTCAACCCCACCACACCTGCACAGTATTTCCATTTGCTTAGGCGACAGGTAAATGAATTTCCATTGTTGGTGTTAAGTAAAACAAATGTTAGGTATATTGAAATATTACTTACTTAGATGATCAGGAACTTCAGGAAGCCATTGATAATTGTCGGCCCTAAGATCCTTCTTCGACATCGTGCTGCGACTTCGACCTTGACAGAAATGTGCCCAGGAAACCGTTTTAAAAATGTTATAGGTAGATATGTTGAACATAGTAAATTACAATGTTCACCGTCAAAAATTATTAATCACTTTCTTTTAGGAGATGAAACGGCAGATGAGACGTCTGTAACAAAAGTGATACTGGTTACTGGGAAACATTATTATGCACTCGATGAAGCAAGAAAGGCTCAAAAGATTAAAAATGTTGCAATCGTGAGATTGGAGTGCTTATGTCCTTTCCCGTTTCTGGAGCTGCATGAAGAAATTCAAAAGTACAAACATGCACATGGTAAGTAAGAAATTGATATGGACAAAATTGGCGTAATGATTGTGAGAATTCTTCGGTAGTTTTCGTGTGGAGTCAGGAGGAACCACAAAATATGGGAGCATGGACTTTTATAAAACCACGATTTGAAAATTTATGTGGAAAACGGGTACGCCTCACTTTTATAAATTAGGAAATAATGATCAGACATACAACATAAATATCTTGTATAGCATTTATACTTACAAAAGCTGTATTTTCTCTTAAAATTTAATACCCAGTTTTATGTGTTTAATTTGAGTTTTATTTTCTTCAGTTGAAGTATTGCGGTCGCGAGCCGTTAGCCGCGAGTGCCGTTGGAATAGGCTATATACACCAAAAAGAAGCTCAAGAAATTGTATCTAAGCCATTTACGATCAACTCGTGACCGTCAGATGTACGTATGACTTTTTCTAAAAATGTTATGTATTAATTTTCATGTGCACCTGTGTGTAATTAAAAGTAATAAATCGGGCACAGCAATACTACGTATGTAATAAATTATTTCTCTTCCAATTTATTTGCCTATTATTGGGTGTTTTAGCGGTACACTAAGTTACTTGTTAATGTTTTGGAGAAAAAAATAATAAATTTCCTACATTAGTTTAAATAACAGTGCCAAATTTAAATTAGAGATTATTTTTTAGTTTTATCAGCCTCCAGTCGTTGATGTTCTTTTTCAACTAGGGTCTTCAATTCGTCCTGTTAAAAGAGATTAACGGAAAATGAATGATTATATAATTATACAGAATTTTTCGAACATATTAAATATCTAAACTCACCCCCCAACCAAGTTTCTCAGCCAAAAGTTGACATCCAGTGTCACAATCACCTAGCCATGCTGCGTCACGTCCAGCGTGGGATTCACTAGGATCAAATACTAGCCCTTGTCTCATACCAAAAAACCGAACTAATCTATCCTGAATGCCCACTTTCTCTTTGTTGATAAGTAATCGTGGACAAGATGAACTTACTCTGGAAAAATTAATTTACATTCAAATTTCAGAATTCAAAAGTAACCATAAAGAAAGCATCATATTCATGTACAACAAACATAATTATCACATACTTATCTACCAGTGAAGCAAACGGTTGTACCACTAAACTCGAGCCCATGATAATTAAAAGATCTGCTTTTGAAAAGTCTTTATCAATAAGTGCGTGAAAGCGGTCAGGTAGCATTTCTCCAAAAAACACAATATCTGGCTTTACAACTCCTTCATCGCATTCTTCGCATATTGGCACAAGGTCCGTAAATATTTTCTCTAAAATATATTATATATACAATGTTTCAGCTAATTTTGTTAAGAGATACATTGAACTAAATTCAGCAGGGTTTATGGTTATACAATTTCAGATACCTTTCATCCAATCAAGTGTATAAGGTGCTCGACATTTTAAACAACGTCCAGTATGAAATGTTCCATGAGCTTCGCACAGAAGTTCTTCGGGAATTCCTGCAACTCTTTCTAACGTATCAATATTCTGAGTATAATGGCGCAGAAGTAATCCTTTTTCCCACAGTAATCTAATAAAATAGTGACTAACAGTAGGTTTAAATCCTTCAGGCATTAACTGTTTAGCTAATGTGAAGAATGGTTTCGGATCTTTTTTAAAAAACTTTATCTCAAAGATCGCCTGAGGATGTGGTAAATCGTATTTAGCTAGGTTGTGATATAGTCCACTGGATGGCGATCGAAAATCAGGAATTCCAGCAGCTGCAACAATAAAATACTTATTGATTCTAGTACAATTCCAGGATGATGTTTCTACCTGATGCCATAAGAAAACAACAACACAATATTAAAAAGATGTGTACATTTCCCTTGCAAAACTCACAAGTGGAAATTCCTGCACCAGCCATGGTAATGATTCTGTGGCATCCATTCTCCTTAATGTAATCGACAATGCCATCCAATGTGAATTCTTTGAGAATTTTCTGTGGTTGAGGTTCATCTTTGTCTGAGTCATAAATTTTCAATTTTTGAGACAGATACTTATAAATCTTCTCCATCTGTGAGTCTTCTGAATCGTCTAGATTGTCAACTGATGTTTGAGGATCTGCCTCGCTCGCATCACCTCCTGTACGAAAAAATTGATTAATTTACACATCTATGTAAAAATAACATGAACGTTCAGAATGATTAAAAGAATATTAATTTACAGCGAATTACCCTACATTTCAATAACACAAAATCAGATTCGCTCCCTTTTCATAAACAATATTTTTTCACAATATTAACTTCACGGCTCAAAGCAATTCATTGATACTCACAAAATACAACTTAAGAAACGATACTATTCGCGTGCTTTCTCAAATGTGTTAAGAATTCTCATCGCATAATATTTTAAACTATCGAAGATGCGAAAACATCTGACAGATGAAACATAACCTAGACGTGAAACGTCAGATTGCGCGTCAAATGACGATAAGCTTTCCCTAACAATATTACCCTTCCGCTCCTCCGCATCACCCTCTTTTTCCATGGCACTCGATAATCAATGATACCCCTGTATCCTAACAATGTCTCTTGTCCACGTTTATTGACACAAACTTTCGTGTTTTCTTTCGCAGAGCGCAACCTCCATTCATTGAGATATTGCCCTCACCTTCGCACTGTGATTTCTCACATAATCGCATATCACCGTCGTGAACTTACACCTACATGCAAATACGAATTCACCCTTTTTAAATGTTTTCATAAATTCAAATAAAAGTCGATTCATTTTTCACTTATCACTACATTCGCTAAATGAAAATGTAAATACGCGATTTAGCTCAATAATAGCGCCATTTTTTTGGCGCCACTTTGGAGTTCCTGACCTTTTTTTGCTAGTGTATCAAGTATTTAATATCAGATTCGTTTGAAATAATTATCTTTGGATCGTTTTAGTAGACATACAAAAGCATAGGCACAGGTAATGTGACTATCGTTAATGGAATCTCAAGGTTGAGATAATTGCCATCATCATCAGACTTCGAAAATGGCGCAGACTAAAAGTCATTTAGTTGAAAGATTCTTCGATCCATGAATGCACACGTAGGATACAAATCGTTCCACGATTTAATTTCGATTTTTATCAGCCAGATGTAACGTTTAAACGCGTTATTAAATGTACAGTGTATGAAGTATGATATGCTCTGACAATTCAGCTGAGTACATTCTGCTTATGACAGAGTTACGAGTTAAGAAACACGTAGAAGCTTAAAAAATTATTCCATCATTATAACGTTGAGTAGGAAATTTTGTATTGACCCCGATTTTATCTTAACTGCTCCGTATTTAGAAGGATCATCAGACATGAGTTACACAGTCATAATAAAATATTTAACAAAGAAATATATCTACCCATGTCTAAAAGTACGAGAAGGGCTCTTCTGTCCGTGACAGTTCAATGTCGATTTAGTCCTAAATGCTAACTGCGTAATATTGACTTTAGCTACACTTTCGCTCAAATACAATTTCTCAGGAATGTCGAGTGCATCATATACGATTACCGTAATATTGCCTTAAAACTACAATTGCGACAATACTCGACACAGAATCGCTCAATAATCGTTCTTCCTGACAAAGCGATTGCGCAAAAGTGCTCACACTAATTTTCAACTTTCACCTCGAAGCACGCCAGTTGCTTCTGATACAGAGTGTTGCAATTGCTTGATATAAAAAGTGTTATGTTTCCTTCGCTTCGGCGATTTGTTTAAAAGACTTGCGTTGATACTGCTATATATTATTTGCATCTTCGGTGAATGCGGAAATATCTGGCAAAATGCTTTTAACAAGTTCAAAAACCGGTAGCCTCTTTGTTGATAACCACTAATCGAAAATCAATGATCAAAAACTGTAAATAATTTTTAAAAGTACTGCAAATTTTAAAAGTTTGCAATGGAGGAACTTCTATAGGTTTATTTATATAATCTACAGTTCGGGTATGGAACGTTCAGATATAATAGAATAGTTTGCGTTCCGTTTTTTTTTTTTAATGCTGTACATACATACTGCTGTATGTATTTATATACATACTACAGTACGGCATACCCTTACCGTACCTAGGTATTCTTGGCATTGAATATAGTTTCTGCTGCAAGATTGGGATCCAGTTTTCCAAGGTTCAACCGTTTAGCAGGTGCATCGCGCGTAAAATTTAGCCCTCCGATTGGTTGGACAATTTGCATGCCTCCGCGAATCGTCACCCTGAAAATTTCGGTTTCACCATCTTTCGAATCTAAACCGCTAACTAGTTTATCCATTTTTCCTTTCGAAAGGCGTCGGATTCCTGGATTATAAACGGATAACTTCATTGAATTCCACTTCGTCTCTTGTTCACCTTCGACAGACCGCTTAGGAAGCAAGAGTCAATTCACCGCGAGTAGAATGAAAATCGTGTCTCTCTAAATAAAATCCATGGCACAAAGGGCCGATGGAACAAAGAAGGCGGTTAAAACGATACACCTAATTCCGCCACTCGTAGTACCCCTCATGACTTCAAAAGCCACCTGTAATTGAAAGAAATATTCTTATCCGATTATCTACCCCTTGTGGGTCCTCTATGTGCGTCACGCTCATTGGTCGACGCAGGTCCATGCACGTAGCGCGCCCGAGAATCGATGCTCCGAAAAACATACGGAGGTCTCAAATTAGCGGCGACCGGTTCCTGGGATAACCTTGGTGTCTGAGAACGTGGCTACACCATAGACATAGATGGGTTCACTTCTAAGGGCGAGTGAATGACCTTCCCGGTTGCGGGTAAAGTGGAACGTCGGGGGGAGATTCGGGGGTTACCCAAACAAGAAGGACGCTGCTACTTATAAAGCGCATCGCTTCCGCGGCGAGTGCCAGTCGTACGTGGACTTTTAACCCGATAGTTTACGACGTTTTTGAGTGTAATCACATTTTGTCGTCTTTTCTTCGCCCAAGGCTGATCGGTTTTACTGCCTCTTAGTGGGTCAGTTTTCGTGGCGTGGTTGCGCAGTGATTGCTGTGCTCGCAGGGTGACTTCACGCACCTCCAACGCACCTCACGACGTGCCGCTAAATTGCAATTGTTGACGACAGACGCTCGTTCCTTATCTCCGCTAAGTACCTGCCAAAGCGCGAATTATTTCTACTCTTTCCCATATAACCTACTCGCTTCCGTATCCAAATCGAAGAGAATAAATAATAAAATATGGAACTGGTACGTCCAGACCTGCCATCACGTTGCACGTGGAAGCCAAACGCCACGGATAGTCCGCACACGCTACGTAATCAGTAAGTTTATGCTGATTTATTTATTCCATTTTATCTTTTACTTTTTATTACGTCAAAACAAAGTGACGACTATTCGCGGAAGTATCCGAGATTGGCCGGGACAAAAAAAATCAATTTCCGAGGACGAGGTTCTCTCCTATTTCGCTGTACCACACGCGTAAGCACGAGGCGCTGAGTAAGCAAACTATCAAAAAAGGAAATAACGTCTAGTAGCGATAAATGATTAAGAAATTGCTAATGTTTAGTGATCAAGGGTTATGGTGAGCTTAGACTAATATTATGATAATTTGAAAGGAAGTCGAATAGGGGCAAAAAATATTCCTACTAAAATATCTCATTGAATCAGCCCATTTTGTTGCTGCTTGTGCAAGGTGACTGTATTGTTTACGTATCAGAATAAAATACCATAACTGTAGTGTTTGTTTATTAAGCACTTCAAAAAGGGATACCTTTCTTGATTTTTAGACATTGTAATTGGTCATTCATTTCCTTTGATCTAGAAAAAAGGTATATTTTAAAATGTTCAAGCTATGTTCAACGTACATATTCTTTGTTATGCATAATAAAAATGTTTGTTTCTTGCAGATGCAGTGATCGTAAAAAAGTTTTGCCAGATATTTTAAGTGTAGTTGGACAAACTCCAATGGTACGGCTGGATAAGATACGGAAATTGTATGGAATCAAATGTGAACTGTGTAAGTGTCTGATTTCAGAGATACAAAAATATTCTTGGACCTGATACTAGTGCTGCGTATGGAATCTTTCTGAGGTTGCATGACCTTCGAAAGACTTCGTAACCTCGATTAATGCTAATAAGAATCAATTAAAATCATGTGTGACTAAATTTAAAAAGGTGTTAAACCTTTGTTACACGTTGAAAACTTTATGTTAATAAAATAGGAAAAATTAGTATTAACACGTTCTGTGCCATGCCGTGTACCAGTCAAAGTTAACGTGTATTATCGGCGGTGCATGTGGCACGGAACATGTTAAGAAACATAAATATAAGATATGTCGCACGTGCCAGCAACGAGTTAAGGGAATTGCATAATGTACAGCATATCAATATAATGTAGTTATATTTTGTAGTGGCAAAATGTGAATTTATCAATCCGGGTGGATCTGTAAAGGATAGAATTGGTGTTAGGATGATGCAAGATGCAGAGGAAAAAGGAATTTTGAAACCTGGTTGTACCATTATCGAGCCCACAAGTGGTAACACAGGCATTGGATTGGCCATGGCATGCGCAGTGAAAGGTTATCGATGTATTATTGTCATGCCAGAAAAGATGTCTAATGAGAAGGTCTATACACTTCGAGCATTGGGTGCTGAAATAGTTCGAACGCCAACAGAAGCTGCATGGGATAGTCCTGAAGGGCACATAAGCGTATCACAGAAATTAAAAAGTGAAATCCCTAACAGTGTGATTTTAGATCAGGTAAAGTACATTTAAATTTAGAATTACCTTTTTGAATGAATTATTAAGTTACTGGGTAATAATAAAAGTTATTATGTAGTATACCAATGCCGGAAACCCATTGGCTCACTATGATGACACTGCCATGGAAATTTGGGAACAGTCTGAAGGGAGAATTGATTATTTGGTAATTGGAGCTGGTACTGGAGGAACGATAAGCGGTGTAGGTCGCAAATTTAGGGAAATTTCACCAACCACGAAAATAGTAGCAGTCGATCCAGAAGGAAGTACTCTTGCAGAGCCAGCGGAGTTAAATAAGACTGCCGTTACTTTTTATGAAGTGGAAGGAATTGGGTAAAATTTAACTCTAACTCTTTCACTAACTATGCTGAAACCAAAAATTACTTGTATCATATTTTACTTCATATTAGTAAAGAATATATATCAAACTAATTAACATGTTCTGTTTGTAGGTATGACTTTGTTCCAACCGTACTGGATCGGGATGTAATAGATGCATGGATTAAAGTTAACGATTGTGAGTCATTAAACGCAGCTCGTACACTGATACGCGAAGAAGGCTTGCTTTGCGGTGGTAGCAGTGGTGCAGCGTTATCGGCAACTATTAAAGTAGCAAAGGATCTACCAGCTGAAGCACGTGTCGTGACATTACTGCCCGATGGAATTAGAAATTATATGACTAAATTTGTTTCTGATCATTGGATGGAAGCTCGAGGATTTTTAGTACGTTGAATAGTAAATATTCAACCTCCATCAGAATCATATTCATCTTTCATTTTATCTTAATAAAAAACAAATCCTTTTTAGGAACCACCTCCTCCCATTCAAGCAAATAAGTGGTGGTGGGACAAGCCTGTGTCAAGTCTCAATTTGAAAAATGCAGCTGTCCTGGTTAAAGGAGCAACTTGTCAGCAAGCAATCCAGATCCTTCAGAAGGAGGGAGTTGCTGAGATTCCTGTTACAGATGAAGAAGGCAATGTTAAAGGCGTTATTACATTGTGTGCGCTCGTAACTAATTTAAACTCGGGCAAAGTAAAGCAAACAGATTGTGCGGAAAACATATTAGTGAAGCAATTTAGAAAAGTGGCCCTTTCGACTACACTTGGCAGACTGTCACGTATATTCGAAAAGGACTCATATGCTGTCGTTCTTGATGAGAAACACGATGGGTCGGTGATAGGAATTGTCACTCGAATAGATTTACTGAGTTTCATTAGCAGTTTTACTGATATTCCCCATGTTAATGGTGAAGCATGATAAAATGGAACACTGGTATAGTTTTGAGAATCTATAGAATAAATATTGCACGCAATTGTGCTATTGTTTACAATATACTTAAGAACAGGAGTGTGCCAAAAAGGAATTTGTAGTATGGCACATTCAATTGATATAGTCTCATTTATATTAATTGAATGATATTTCATTTCTTAAAATACAACTACTGCAAGGTAGCAATTGATTATTGTTTATAAAATACAAAGAAATGTCATTTTTTATCATAACTCATTTCACAGTACAATTTGCTACATCACATTTAAATAAAGCATTTATAACAAATTCCTAAATAGGAATAGTTCTTAATTATACATTATTTTTTAATTAATAAGGTATAATTTAATAGTGTAACATCTTTGAATAGTATCTAACAGCAATTTTAATGGTTATTAAAGTGTTTATAAGTTTTTGAAGATAACTTGAACACCAGTATCAATCAAGGTTTTGTATAATTAGTACTAACAAGTTCTGTATTTCCAATTTAAATTTGTACTTTGAAATACCTGCCTAATCCTGAAATGTCACGTTTGGCTATGACTTATAAACATATCCAACTAATGTTGATGAATGCACTTTTCACCAGGTAATTAATTTATATAATTGTAGTTCAATGGGGACTGATCCATAAATACTTTTATTAATAAACAATCATATTCATATAAATACTATTCTATTTTCTTTAAACCCATCTTTGTCAGTAATTTTTTATGCTAAGAAAATAAAAAATTGCAGACCTTTAGGGATTAACTGTATACATTCTTATTTACAGGTATACCTACGGAATAGTTATATTCGCTGTACTTGGACGTTGAATTTACAACTTGGTAATGCAGACACTTCGGCCTTTACTGTACTGACTATGCCAAGGTTAGCAAGACTACCACGTAAAAGGCCACAGGTAAATGCTAGCAAACGAGGGCTCTCCCGTAGGTACTGCTGGCTTCCATTCGCGCCAATGTTTGCTAGTAGTCGGAACTCATTGTCATGTAATACGTACACACCATGATGATTTGTTCGTAAGTTGTCAATTTGCTTGTGATAAAGGCAAGTCCAAAAGTCTGTGCAAATGAATTTGATCATGTCTAACTCTTCTTTGAATCGTGCCCATTCCTTTGTCAATCGTTCAATGATACGATATCCTACGCTGAACCCCATCCATTCTAAACGAGATAATTCTTCTTCTCCATCCTGCTAGGAGCATACATTTTTGTATGAATGTACCTTTATTCCTACAGGATAAAAAGAATTGTACGTAATATATGTCTACCTTATTGTCTGACGTTGTAGCCAAAACATAATTAACTATTTCTGCATGTAAATATTCAAAGAGGCATTTGTCAGCTTCTTCTAAAGAACATGCTGATAGCTTTGACTCCAGCCCTTGCTGTTTCATACTTGCAGTTTAATTCTCCAAATTAGTTGTTTATACATACATAAGGTACTGTAGCTCCCAGAGATGAGTTGGGAGATTGCTCACGGGCAGGGTCGCGTGATCGCATCCTGTGCTGCCCTCTGGTTTCGTACGTTAGCTTTCACCGTTTTTTGCCCCCAAGGGCGGCGCTTTGAATTTCTGACAGTAGTTCGCGCTCTCCCGATGGCGGTACCATCTACCAGTCGCCGTTGGCGGCTTCCGCACGCACGCACGCACGCACGCACGCACGCACGCACGCATGCGAGATTTCGAACGTTTTCGAGCGTTTCAGTTAGGTTAGGTTAGGTCAGNCGTGCGTGCGTGCGTGCGTGCGTGCGTGCGTGCGTGCGTGCGTGCGTGCGTGCGTGCGTGCGTGCGTGCGGGCGGGCGGGCGGGAGCCGCCAACGGCGACTGGTAGATGGTACCGCGATCGCGAGTGCGCGAGCTACTATCAGAAATCCGTTGCGCCGCCCTTGGGAGCAAAAAACGGTGAAAGCTATCGTACGAAACCAGAGGGCAACACAGGATGCGATCACACGATCCGGCCCGTCAGCAATCTCCCAACTCATCTCTGCAACTGAATTAAATTGAATTAAATAAACTGGATGTGGTACTGTGCTCAAATCACTTGACCGAAATCCAACATACGATAGAAGATGAAGAGATAAACTGGATAAATAAATGTTACATGTGCTGGCAGTGATGCTGGAGCTGGTATATGAAAATAAAACATGATGAATTTTTGAAGTATGGTTTGTTCGTTAAAGTTAGCAAAGACAAAAAATTATTATGAGAATGATTTTCCATCGAAAACAACTATAAAGTACATCTGAATGAAACTAAAAAATGTTCAGCATATTTCGCATTTTACCAATATGAGATAATGTGATTAACAAATAAGATAACAATAACGAATGAGTTGCGTGTCCCTGAAAATTGCAAAAAATTAAGACGAGAATTTGCACTGTGTCATAATGGAAGAAATTCCTTCAGGTAAATTTAATTACCTATCGATAAGCTTTGGAACTGAATATTTTCGTAGGTTAGAACGTATTTTCCAACCAACTTATATTGACTCAAATCCATAGAATTATATGAGATATGGGATTATATTTGGCACAATTTAGTACTTAGTGAATCATCACTTTAAGTTCACACGACATTTGATAATGTTATTCAGGTAATGATGCAGTTTCCACACAAAAGTCATTATTGCCTTTTCATGATCCTGGATGGAACGACCCACCAAAGTGGGCTTACTCTTCGCCGCAAAGTCAATGCGCGACTCCAGGCAAAAGAGTCCTAAACAAAAGGGTAGCGTTTCCTCTAAATTCAGCAGTTCCTCAATCGAACATTGACCCACTTCAACCACTGTCAACATCCGTAACCAATATACCAGTACCTCCGCAACCTTCTATACCTTGTGCTCCACCTCCGACTCCTTCTGGCCTATCCACGGAAGGCATGAGTTTAAATGTGGCAGTAACTAAGGAACAAGCACTAAAGGATACCATGGGAAATCTGGAATGTGTGATAAAACAATGTGAAGATTTAAAGGGCAAAACTGAGGAAGTTAGAAAAAGGTTAGACATCATGAGAAATTTGTGGATGGAAGACAAACTGACTGAAACCATACATAAAAATGTTTTGGAAATATCCGAAGGTTTGTTCGTTCACGATTCATTATAACCTATCGAAATACTGATTTCACGTAATGTAAATTAAATAAAATTCTTTTCTGCAGCTCTTAGGTGTAATGATTGCGACCGTGCTGATAAACTCCACGTTTCGATGGTGATGGAACACGCTGCTCTATGTAGTTCTTGGGTACCTGGCATTAGATATTTAATCCAAGAAGCAAAAAAGAACTATGACAGAACGGAAACTACAGATGTCGATAAACCTCACCCATACCTTTTACCGACGACAGACACAGAATTAACATAATAGCTTTTTCATACCCGAAAACAGCATCTAGTAATTTTAATCGAAAGCTTTTATAACATACTCCGGCACGTATAATTATATACAATGGATAACATTAAAATAAGGGGAAATCTTTTAACCCTCCGATTTCACATAAGTATCAAAAACATTTAATGTTTACGATCAAGTATATATACAACGTACTAACTAGAACATATATTAATCTTTATACAGGTTGTAAAATATCCTTGTCAGCACTTCTTACAGTTGGGAATAAAAATTGTTTATTAAGTGTTCAACATACGGTACAATAAACGACCAAAACGCTTACAAATACAATTCCTATCAGTTGATGGTAACGTATGCACATAACCTGTACCGACATCGTCATCGATCGGACATCGAGGTTCCCGTGCGCCGCCAGAGGGCGACACGAGCTTCAGCGAAAAAGTTCCGAGCAACTGGTGCACCCGGATTGACTTTCAATCACGCTATCTTAGGGCTGGACAGGAAACCGCTGGACCGGTAAAAGTCCCTAATAATATTATATACTATACTAAAAGGAGATCGTCTCTAAGTCGTTAATTTAGACTTATTTCAGTCTCTGGGCATTCACGTGGGCAACGTTGAAAAGATAGGCGAACGACAGGAGCAAAATTGGAACCGAAGGGAAAGGAGCTCGCGGGGGATCCCGTTGTTCCTCCGAGGTGGCAACCAGTCAAGGAGGTTAAGGGTGACGCGGATAAATGCGCCGCTCCAAAGGCCCCTTTCGCGCGTCGAACCGCCGACGCTCCCGGTGAAATAACGCAGAGTGGAAGCGGCCTCGTGTTTACCAATTCAAATGAACTAATTACCGTAGGGCACGCAGGCGCAATTTCTCGCGTGCACTTCTCCGCACGCCCGACGGTTGGCTTTTTGCGAATAGGTCCACTTTTCAGGACCCTTCTTGCCCGAGTCTCGGCCGCGTTCGAGACGGCTCCCCGAAACGCGCGACTCCTGTCCGACTCGTAAATTAACGCTCGAACACAGAGCTGGAGCGTTCGCGATTTAGCTGACGCTCGGCCGCGTAATCTCGCGGGATTCCCTTGGGCTCCTCGCGCTTACAAATGAGGGCCCGCAGACGTTCCATGCCGCGAGACATCGCCATAATGTTGGAAACATGCCCGCGAATAAGGAAAAAGGTCAGCCGCCATTTTGGCTCGTTCGCAATCAGTCGGAAATCGTAGCGAGTACCGTAACCACCTGTAGGGCAGTTTGGCATATTTTTTAATCGTCGCTCTTTATTCCTATAAATATCTCAAGAGAATATATCACGTAACGCGGCAAATGAAATTACAACGGGGAGAGGAGAAATCCGGAGTAGCGGGTCTTTTGTGGCAAAGGAGAGAGCCAGGGCGGACGGGAAGGATTCCGAATGTGCATTTAATTAAACCTTTGAGGGCCGCTGAATTTCCGCGAAGCAAGACCGACCGCGATCGAACCTTGGAGAATCTTCCGCTCGGCGGAGACCGATAATGCATCTCGGCGGACCCGCGGATTGGGAATCAAAATCCCGCTGCGATTCTTCTTAAGAAGAATAAACATACGGCAGCGATTACCGAAGCGAGGGACGACCAAAGCTAGGGAAATGCTCCCGAGCGAGACGCCAAGCGCGACCGTGGCGCGTTCTCGGATATGGAAAATTGGAGCCGATAGGAAGTCAAATAACGATACGGTCAGCACAAAGGCTCGAATACGTTTCACGCGGCGCTACGGCACTCCGATTGAAACATCAAAGATTTAAACGTCATCCACGGAGATAAATTCGGGGCTAACGGGTAATTAACCGCGGGCGGTACGAAAAACGATACGCGCAGCGCGGGGCGCCTGTGCGGCGAATCCGACGCGACCCGCGTGCCTTTCGTCTCGTCCGAGTTTCCAAGAGTCAAGGTGCGGGAGAAGAAGGTAACCCGGTCGCGGGGGGGGGGAGAAGGGAAAGAATCGGAACTCCTCGGACCGACCGCATCGGCTCGGGGGCGCCGGGGCGCCGGGGCTCGGGGGCTCGGGGACTCGGGAGCTCGGCGCTCCGAGCGTCGGGGGTAGTCCCCCGGTAGTCCCGTGGACCGTGGGCACAATATTGATCGGCGGGTGGGCTTTAGAAGAGACCGAGTGGGGGGACGGAGGCTGCGCGGTGGACCGGGGCGCAGGCTCGCCGAGATCGCGGCGGCGGGACCGGTGGGAGGCACCACCCCCCGGGGGGAGGTGCGCGAGCTCGCGAGGTCGGGGATCTCCTCGGGGCGCTCGCGCGACTCGCGCGCGGCGCTCGCGTCTCTCCCGCTCTCTCAGTTACGTTGGCAACCGTGGGACGAGCCGGACGAGAGGCGCGCGCGCTCGTGTGCACTCGGTCCTCCCCGTGTCTCTGTCCACCGGACCGCTCGCTTCCGGGCCCGCTTCCGGGCCGCGGCTCGCGGAGGGAGAGGGGATCGCGCCCCGACGGCCGGCCCGGACCGCGACTCGGCCGCGAGTGAGGCGCCGATCCGCGGCGCGCGCTGACAGGGCGTCCGAGTCGCTCCCGATCGCGCCCGATCGCGACCGCGCCATGTCGCCGCGAGGCCGCCTCGCGCGCCACCCCCCGCTGGCCGGCCAGATCGCCAGGTGAAACCGGCGCCGATCGGCAACGGCCTCCTCGGGGGCCCTCCTCCGAGTGCGCGCCACCCCCGACTCGACTCTGCTCTGCCCCCGTCCCTTCTTCCCCGTTCTCTCGACGGTAGGTATCGACGAGCCGCGGACGATCGCAGGACCGACGCGGGGAGGAGGCCCGATCCGCGAACCGGGCGCGGACCCTTCCTTTTCTCGAGTGCTCGGGTTACCCGGGTTACCCGGGTTACCCAATCCCCCGCGAGTTACGGCCTCTCCGAACCTCCGTAAAGGGACGTATACGTTTTTATCCTCGAAACTCGACCCGGAGACCCACTTGTAAATCCCGCCCTACGAGTCGGCTTTCGCTTTTCCTCTTTACGGCCGCGGTCGTAACCGCGTAACAAAGCACCGATCCCCAGTGAGGAAAATCGAGACCCGGTGCCCGGGCCCACGTGCGTCGGTTCCGGCCGACCGGAGCCGCCAGGGTTCTCGATTGCGGACGATTTCAGCACATATTTTCGGGGGTGGGAACGGGCCCGTCTCGCGCGCTCCCCGGAGGCGCGTTATTACGGAATCAGCTGAGACCGAGGGGGAAAATTACGACTTTCGGGACTCCCGCGATGCCGAGCCAACTTGGCCCCGAGGAGCCGCAATTCAGAGAATTACCTTGGTTACGGGAATCGCGTCGGAGCGAGACCCTCCATAACTCGGAAAGTAGACTCTCGACTCTTGGGGGATCCTCCGGGAGGATAGACGACCCCAGGAGCATCGACTCCTGGAGGACTCGTCGAAGTCACCCAGGGGATCGCCTCGCGGAAGGAATCCGTGTATCGAGTCCTATATTCCGTGTTCGCCTATCTAAAGGGGCGAGTAAACGCCGACGACCGGAAACGGCGGCTTCTGGCCACGAGCCGGAAGTCCCTTCCGCGGATCTCTCGTCGAGGAACACCGTCGGGGTGACGGCGAGAACGCGGAGAGGATAATTACCGCACGTTCGGGCACCGAATTCCGGGAATCGCGGCCTCCCATAAATCTCCCGGGAGGTCTAACGTAAGTTCGAGGCATAATCGCGGCTCCCCATAAATCTCCCGGAAGGTTTACCATAGGGTCGGAGCATAATTAGCGTCGTCCGGCAAAAAGGCGACCCGGGTCCTCTACTTCGGCACCCTCGTCCCCCGGAACCTCCTTGCGGGTTTTTCGACGCCACTCGTGGGTACGGAGGACGCGCGATTTTTCTTAACGCGGCCGCTCGACGCCAACGCAATCATCGGCTATTTAAAGTGTGATTTTCCGCTCCGCGAAGTACATATTAATATCCGGTGCCGCACACCAGGTCGGACCCGTCTTTTTAAGATTCTTACGTTTACTCGAGCAACCAGGACGACGGCTCTCTCTCTCTCTCGGTCTCTCTGGCTCTCTCTCCCCCCCTCTCTCTCTCTCTCCGTTCACCCCGATAAGTACACCTTATCGAGGAGGACCGATCGATCGGAATTCACCATCGCGCTTCGATATTCCCCGATCGAGGGAAACGCCGTGAAACGAGCATCCCCCGCGGCGGACATCAGGGGTCTTCGAAAACCGCCTCGCGAATCGATTCGGACCCTCGCACTGGATACGTTTCGGAAAGGGTGGAATTATCGGCGAAGAAAATCGGTCTTGGACTCGTACACTGAGAAAAATCCAGCCGTGAAATAGGCGCCAGCTTCAAGGAATACGATATAGAACTATAGAAGGAGAGAATACAATTTGTAAAGCTGTTCCTTCTTACCGTAGTTGTACATTATACCACTTGTAGAGACTGGGGTCTGTTACACAACTGTAGTGGTTACGCATACTATTACTTTCTCTTGGGGTACTCTCGAGCCTTGGCCTTGCTCGGTCGAAGAGGACTTGGCAGAAGGGCCAAGACCGATTTTGCTCATCTCTGGAGCGAATCGTAGGTCCATGAGAGAGGATAGATTCTAGATTTGAAACGCGTCCGGTGGGAAGAGCTGATCGACCATCTCAATAACCGGCATCGCGAATAATCCGTGTTCCGTGCGAACGGTTCGGATATGTTCCGCGAAACTCACTCTCTCGCAGTCGTTAACGGGCGGCGATCGTTACAGCCACAGAGAGAGAGAGAGAGAGAGAGAGAGGGAGAGAGCGCAGAGGTTTAGGCCGACGTGGCGGCCCTCCAGGGATGCGCGCGAATCGCTGCCGCGCTGCGCCGAGCGCTCGCCGAACCCGCCGAACCTATTAATTATTAACGCGGCCGCGCGATCGAGGCAGCCCGAGGAAATTCCCAGTCGATCGCCGACCAAGTCTGGCCTCCTCCCCGGCGAGCTTTCCAGGGCGGTTGCCCGCCCGAAACCAACGGAGACGGCCGGGACCCGCCGCTCGGAACCGACCCACCTCCTTCCGGTCTTCTCTCGGCGCTTTTAATCCCGGACTTCTCGAACTACGCCAAGTTTCGCGACCGCTCGAAGTACCAACTCCGAGGTATTCCTTGCCAAGCCGGTTTCGCGTGATTTCTTCCCCGGGTCGCGGGGTCACCGGTGACGGTACGGGCATTGCGACGTACCTCGTCATTTTCTACCGGTGGATGTTTGAAAGTAAGATTTCGTTCTTACCCGATAATCCGTTCCAAGCCATCGAGACTCCAGGGACGAGTAGACTCGGTCTTGGTCTTGCTCCGTTCTGCACTTCCCGCGACTCCGTACCACTCGTGCCGGATCGAGGGGACAAAAAGCTTACCACCGGGAGCGACGAACCACGTTTGGGATGGATCGAAACCGAATCTTACTCCAGCCGGGGTGGGAGTGAAAAACTCCTGTCGGGTCGCCTGGAACTGGAAAACACCAAAGTTATCAAACGCGACCGGGAGGAAAGGTCCCGGCGTGAGTTGTGACGGTGACCCACGCGGCCCAGGGCGCGTCGACGCAAGTAGAATCGAAAATTTGAAGAAACGACGGTCCCGCCGGTTTCGGGCGCCCTTGGAGGGCGAACTCGCGGACCAATCGGCGCGGCCCGTTGGCCCCCCGCTTCGGCGACCTCGGTGCCGCGCGCCAATCGGTCGGTCTTTCAGGTGGCATGCCAGGGGGCGGCTCGAGCGGGCCGCGACCAGCGGGCGCAGTCCGAGCCTAGGGCCCGCGCGCGCGCCGCGCCCCTGCGGGAGTGTTATGACGGCCGAGTCCCGGGGTCGGGCATCGTCAGCGGACTGACCCCAGTCCGGACCTTCGGACGACAGACCGCCAAGGCGATGGGCGGCCCTCACCAGTAGCGCCGGCCCGGGACGCGCCGCGCTCCGCCGCGACCGGCATCGTCGCGCGGAGGGCTCTCTCTCTCTTTCTCTATCTCTTACTTTCTCTCCTCTCCTTTCCTCTCTCTCTCTCTTTCTTTCTCTTCCTCCTTCCGTCTCTCTCTCTGCCTCGCTCCGACGTCCGTCTGGCCGCCGCACGCCGGCTCGGCCCGGGCGAGGCCACGCGCAACATGTCGCCGGTACCGGCGGTCCCGGCTTTACCGGCCGACGCGAGTCACGCGAGGAGTCCCTTCGGCACGGCGCCAAGCCCTCCTGCCCTGCCGAGAGTCAGGATTAACGCCACCGTCAACGCCGGACTGCGCGTGCTGCTCCTGCTCACCGTCCTTCCGAGAGGTAAGTCCAGTTTCACCGGTCGAACGTCGCCGAATGGTCGATTTCGCGGGTTCGAGGGCTCCCGGTCGACCTGGAGCCACGCGAGCGTCCGAAACGACGCGCGTCACGACGGACGTTGGGTCACGATAACCGCGACGCGCGTCGCGACGGACGTTGAGTCACAAGAACGGAGATATACAAGATACGGCGAAAGTTGCCGGAATTTTATCTACACGGTATCTTGGTACTCTTACTTTTTATCACTTTTGTATATTCTGGTAAATTGACTGAATTCACAATTGTAGATCAAGGGACGCTGTTTCGTTGCCTCTTGTTTACCGATTATCGTAGTTTCGAGCATTTATGAGATACTTTGCGTCGTACTAAAATATTGCGGAAAGACTGAGCGAATTTTAGTCGCACCCTGGACTTTTGTCCTGGACCGAGGAGCGTAAAGGACGTAAGCGGTGGGCGATACGCGGAATAACCCCCACTTTGCGGTGTCCGAACCTGGACGGCGCGATCCCTTGCGAGGATTACGCCGACGCCAGGAGATCCGGCAATTTCGGATCAGCCGTGTATATTCATAAAATGAGGATTATAAGTGTCATTGTTGGGAGGATGGGAGGGACGGGCTAAGACTCTCGGTAACCGCGAATAATGGAGCGCGAGCTCCCGCGGGTAATCGCCGCCGTGGAACGCCGACTCCTCCCGTAAGGGACGATTACCGGGGATCGTTTTCGCGGGGTTCTTTCGGTCGGTCCTACTTTTTTCTCGGTAATGAGATTCCTACTTTTTCCGTTTCAATTTCCTTTTTTTCTTTTTTCTTTTTCATCTCTTCTTTTTAACCAGCGATCGGCGCACTCGTCGACCAGTCGGCTCGGCTTTGGAGCGACCGCTCTCTCGTGGACGCGATGTGTTCCTCGGGAACGCGCACGCCACCGATCGATCGGTCGGGCGAGAAGCGTCCCTCGATTTGCCTCGAGTGACTGCGTTAAAACGTTCGGTTGTCGCTCGATAGACGGCCATGCGAGAACCGCGATGAGGCTCTCGAAGCTCGTCGACCTTGCCGCCGACCCATTTAGAGGACGAGGACGAGAATTGCGAATCGAAGGCGAATTATCGCCCCGACGACCGCCGCGCCATCAGGGTGCCGATAAAACTGTCACCGGGAGATACTGTCGCGAGTGGCGGGTTCGACGACCGATTTTCGGCTATCTCGGACCCAGAGGAATTATTGGCGGTCGCCCGCCGAATAAATTATCCGCTCGCGACTCCTCCGGGAGACGAGGAAGACGTAACTATCGTCGGCGGCTCCAAAGGTGGTAAAAAAGAGCGCCGGGGTAATTTATTAGACCGAGCCGTCTAGCGAGGCGTTAAACGTCCGAGACGCTCGTCTTCGTTTATCACCGCGTAATAAACCCCAGGACCTTTGAAGACCCTGATTTTCCGCGGGACGGAAAACCCTACTATGGAGGATCGTGATTTATTTTTTTTCGACACTCCAGAAGTCCTGGCACCAGGAGGCCGATCGATCGGGACGGTCGGATAGAGCGACCCGATCAATCGAGTATTTCCTTACCTCGAGTTCTACGAGTTGCGAAAACCCTCCCAATTTGTGTTTGGACTCGGTGTAGGGGGAAGCGTTCCACACTAGTCCAGTTAGATGATTTATAATAAAAATCACTCGAGTCGAAGTATTCGCTCGAAGCATCCCTGGTCGGGATCGACCGAGTCGGACAGCCGGGCGGATCTAATCACGGTATCGAAGAATCGCTCGACCTGAAATCCCTTTCCTGATAATCTATTAGCGCGCGGCATTAGATTGGCAGGAATCGGGAACGTGACACGGGCCGCGGGAGGGGAAAAAAGGGAGGAGGAAAAAAAATATAGCCGCCATTAATCGCGGGCCGGGAGGGCCGCGGCAGGATTTTTCATTTCGTCCGCCGCGGCCGGTGGGTTCGAGTGGTCCGGCTCTTCGGGCCAGACTCTCGCAATCAAACACTTGTCGAGAGCACTCCTCGAACTCCGCTACGTAAGATTGCGAATGAACATGGCCACTCCGCGGCCTCCCCCGCGGAAAGGCTCGGCCCGAAACAATCCGACCGAGTCGCGAGCGGCGTTTGCTCGCGAACGGCCTCAAAGTGGCCATCTTGAGCCGCTCTCTATTTCGTGTCTTCGCTTCGCCTAACCCCGTGGACCTTCCACTTAGATGGCACGCGAGTCCGCAAGTTTTCCCCTTGCCGCTCTCGGCCGAAACCTTGAAAAATCGACGAGGCGCCTCCACCTCTTGGCGAGGTCGCTCTTCTCCAGGATAAACTCTAGGACGCTCGGCGCCCTCGTGCAAGAGTTTATCCGACGCTCTAGAATGAGCGTTACAACATTCACCGTCGATCGGATTGAAAATATGTACAATTTATATATCACCCCGCGATGTTTATAAAAGATGTACCTGAGTTATCTGAAAGAACCGTTTGGTAGAAATTAAAAGATAACTTTGGGCCCCTTGGTGCTCTTGGCGTCGGAGGGGACGCTTACGTGGGATACTACCCATAGCTAGGTTTGCCGGTCTCGTGTTCGTTCCTCCCTTATGAGAACCTGGAGGTACAACGGAACGCGTCGGAGCAGGGGTTTTGCCCCATTGATATTTTAGACTCGAGGGCCCCGAACTTTGAAGCGCCGCAAATCAAACGAGCTCGACGGCCACTCTCCGCTCGAGCACCGCGGAAAGCCTCGAAACGCTAAACCTTACGCTCTTTTATCTCCGTTCGAGCCTCGGGTGAGAGCGGAGCGTCAAGTCCGGAAGTTTTCCAGCGGGCGCTCGACGGAACGAGCGCTCGAGCATCGAAACAATGGCCCCCGCCCGCAAATCGCGGGGGATATCATTTGCGTTTCGCGGGAGCCGTCTTGAGGTCCCCGATGTAACGAGCCTCTCAAGAGTAATAACTCTTCGATGAGGACGCGAATATCCAGGGAAAATGGACGATTCGAGCCGCCCGGTGGAAGGCGCTCGATCGTAATCAACGGAGGCCGCGATTAAACTCTATGAAATATGGACGAAGTTCCGCGCGGGCGTTTAAACAAAAATTGATCAGAACCTGCGGCGGGTCTCGACGTCGGACGTAAACGCGTCCCGGAGGCCGCTCGCGATTTTAAATACCTGAGCGGTTTTCGGCGAGGTCGCGGCTTGGAACTTCGGGAAAAATGTTAAACACTCGGCGAGATCCGGGGGAGAGCTGCCGGGCCAGCCGCGAGGCGGCCTACAAACGGGGAAATTGTTCAACTCCGGGGATAACGGTGGACAAAGGGAAGGCACCGCCCCTTGTTTCGGGGAATTTTAAGCGGCACGGCCGATAAAAACTACGGGGGTAATTTTTAGGGGCGGCGTCGGAGGGGTTGGCACCGAAAGCGGGACCTCCGGGGGCCCGTTCGTTATTCCGGGAGCCGCAAAGCCTCGCCCCGGACGGCGCCGCAGACGCCACGTATCTTTCCCCCGGCTCGCGGCGACCCTGGGCTGTTTTTCAATTACCCCGGAGCCGGAGACTTGGGTGGATTTTCCGCAGGATACAAAGTGCCTCGTCCTTACGGCCTCGGCAGGCTAAGAAACGAGCCGACCTCTCAAAAGTGGCCGTTACGTCGTTTCCTTGCGTTCGCGCTCGAACCGACGCTTCGCAGAGGAAAGGGCGGACCCTCGATTTGGATTGAGGGGATGCTCTGAAATTTGAATCCCCGTTCCGACAGGGTGGAGTCGCGACCAAACGGCCGATTACAATCCCCGGGATTTTCGAGGGGGAAATTTCCGGCCTCGATCGTGAATGAAAAAAAAAAATCAAAAACGCAAACACTACGTTTGATATCGCCCGGCAGCGGCTTTTAGGGGGATGAAAAAACGCTCTTGCGAGGCGCGGCCATTCCACGCTGCACGAGGGAGAGAGCAGGTTGCTCGCTTTACTGCGGCGTTGATTGTACTTTATGATAATATTTATGATAATGAGCTCGGATACGAGGAGCCGCGCGGCTCGTTTAATTTCGATTTCGCGTCGAGAAATGGCGGGGCTCGCGATCAAACCGCGGAGAAAAATGAAATACCGCGAGCCCCCGTAATCGGGTACTTTTTCCTACCGCAAATTGCGCCGATTGAAGCCGACACCGCCGAGCTGACTAGTTAAATTCGCTTGATCGGTGCATCGACGAAGGGGCGAAAAAAGTTGATGGCTTGATCGAAAGCGGTGCCGCCCGACCGCCGAATGGAAAGTTCGGTCACACCGATGAACTGGCGCGCCGCGCCAAGTGGAATTCCGTCCGCTAGGCACCGAAAACGAGAACTCTCTTCGCGATGTGTAATCGAGCTCTCTCTATTTTTTCCTTTCCCCCTTTTTCCCCACGGCAAACAACGGCGCTCGTTCGGTAATTTCTTCCTACGGCTCCATTACGTTATAACTTATCCGTAAGAAATTCTGCAGGGCTGTTCCCAGCCCCGGACGGATATTCCTCGGCTCACCTTGGTTTCCTCTCAGGCTCTGCTGCCGACAGGTCCTGGTCCTTAATTCTCCCGGGAAAACGTGAATTCTCCTCCAACGTACGCCGAGCTCTCGGCCTCGGATGAGATTCAGTGATTACACAAGGTTATGCGAAGCTCGGTGTGCGCCGAGTTGCTTCCCTTGAAAAGTGGAAGAGCACCAAAAGGGCGATCATCTCACCTCCTCGAAAGGGACCAATGAGCGAGATATAGAGTCTAGTTCACGTTTCAAACGCGTCCAGAACGCTCTTTGTGAACGGACTCTAAATATCCAGGAATAGCCGATGCCTTTAATCCCTCCACCTGGCTCGGACCTCCCGAGCACCGTCGGCATTTCTCCTTAATTTATTTAAATCCGCCGGAAGGGGTGAGTCAAATCAACGGGATATAATTCCGTGGCAGAAACAATTATACGGCAATGCATGTACGCCCTCTGCAGTCGGCAACCGCGACGTTTAATTTCCCTCGGTAAACGTCGATCCCCGAGCAGTTTCGGCCGGCACGAGTGGTTGGCTCGAACGAGGTTTGCCGGTTCATTGCTCGCGCCTGGAAATCGCGCGAGACCAAGGCGACGCGGCGTAAACCGAGTCGGAGGAAGTAGTCCTCGAGGAAATGTAGTAACGTACCTCGGAGGCAAGCGTTTTCCTTCTTTTTCCCGGCCCCCTCCGCCGAGCGCCACCCGGAGGCCGCCATGCCCGCCGCTTCCCAAGGGCTGCGCGCAGGCGCGCCCTTTATCGGTACACCTTGCCACGGCAAATTCGATCTAAATTCCGCGTTGCACTTGGCCCCTGCGCCCGGAACCGCGCCGGTAATCCCGATACCCCCCGCGAACCCGATTACGGTCCGGTGTCGGTCGTGACGTTCCGCGCGGCCGAGGATGCAAATGCAAAATCCGGGAATCACGGGGGACGCGGCCTTCCCGAGGGCTGCGGAACCGCGTTTCGGGGATTCGCGGATTTCCCCGCGACAGAGGATCGATGGCAAGATCGGAAATTCGCCGAGGCAGCGAGTCGCGGCGGAACGATTTCCTGGAGCAGCGCGCGGAGCCTCGCACAGCGCCCCTGCCGAATAACGCATCAGGGGTGCATGCATACCCCGGGATAATTCCATCCCCAGGGTGAACTTGTGACGGATTTGCTATTTCGCAGTTGACGCCGCGCCGCGCCCGGCGGAGGGCTCGAAATATTAAAGACCGGCCGCGGAACAACGGGAAGGTCGGTGCGCGTGTGTGCAATTTGCATGCATACGCTCGCAGATTTATCACCGGCGGTCGGGGATCGGCTTAATGGAGGTTTGGACAGGTTCCCGGCGATTTAGCGAGCAAACGGGAAAAAAAGCCCGGGCCCGCTTTGCTTTGAGCGCTGCGAGCCGTCGCGGAAACGTCACCGGTGCATGGTGCATGGACCCGGGTGCACGGTCCAGGGCCCACGGTTCGGGGTCCGCGATTCGGGATGCACCGCCCGAGGGCTCGGCCACGCGATTCCGTTTATGTCCGCGTCCCGGTCGGCCGTAACATCCGTTTAACGCGCCCTTTTTCCCTCCTTTAATGGAGATTTATGTTTACTGTCCGAGTAGCCCACTTGGCAAGCCAGTGCCGGCTAACCCGTGCGGGCCTCCGGCCAAAATTGTTGCTCGCCCCTCGTTCCTCTTTGCTCTCCCTCCTCCTCTGAACTCTTCTTACTCTCCTCTCGCCGTTACGTCCATTACCGCGACGCCCAAATCCGGGGAGTCATTTGGCACCGGCTCTTCCGTCGGCGAACTTTTCGCCGTACCCGAGACGCCCGAACCAGCGCCTGATCTTCAAAGCCCGAAGGGGAGAATCGCGCCCGAGGCGCGGCTGGAAATCTTATCGAAACTCGACGAAAAAAAATCCCATCGAAGATCCGGGGTTTAATGGATCGTCCGGAAACCTGGCCGATACCCCGCGGCGTAAAGTGCATTTTTAAGCGTATTGATCTACGGCCGATAAAGTACCCGTCCGTTCTGACATTTTATTAGAGTCGTTTAAAGCCCGCTTAATGGGAAACCTATATAAGCGCAGAGGTCTTAGGTTATGTGCAACTTCGTTCTCCCGTCGATTGGACCTTCGCGAGAAAACCCGAGCCGCCTCGGAAAGGACGCGAGAACAGTGGAACGGTTCCGGACAAGAGAAGGTAGAACGAACTCGTTGGAGACGATGCCGCGTCTATTGATACCTCCCTGCTCTGCATGGTCGATCGAGGTTTCATCTATTCCGTGTAAACGATCGTCCTGAGACGTGGTGGGTATCTACTTGGAAGTTTTAACCCTTTGGCCGCTCTCCAGAGGCGGCTGCGCGGCTTTCTCTTCTCCAGAGCATCTCTTACCTCGATGGAATTACGCGAGGTCGATCCATTGGTCATTTCGGTTTATATGTCGCAATTAACGAAGACGCACCGAGCACCTTGTCTCCGAAAGAAGATAGATGCTTTCGGGGAGCCTGGACCCACGAGCCCTCGTTCGATATCATTTACCCCAGAAGCTAATTACCTACGCGTACGTAAATGTACGTAGTGCGCGCGGTACTCTCCCAAGGGTCGTTTTCGGGGTGCTCGAAACACCGGAACTCGGGTGATCGGTTACTTCTCGACGACGTCGACTTACCTCGTAATCGGTGAACTCGGTCGAGCATCCTGATCGAGCGAGTCCGGCCACCTCTCGCGGTCCCCTAGTGGATCTCGGACACGGTGTTATCTCCCTCCTGGGCATAAAATCAGCGCCCCAAGATCGATTTCACGCCCCGTCGTCGCCCCAAATTATACGGGAATAATTGAACCCGACGTAAATAATTGGGACGATCCCAGCCGAGAATTGCTCGTTCGGGGGGTGCATCCGGGCCACTCGGACGAGGCTCCGAGACTTGGGGTTTGACTTTGGGAGTCGACGTGGTTTCCGACATCGAGGACTCGACGGGGACGAGGAAGAAGCGAGGAAAATGGTCGTTTCAGACGGTTCGGATCGGCTTCCAGGGGGAAACCCGAGGCCGGGCAGGCCGGCTGCCGCACGATCTCCAGGGACGAGAAGACCGGCGGCGCAATCGCGGGCTGGAAGGCCTTTTATAATTAGGCCCAGCGGCGACGCGTTACTCCTCTAATTACCTGTCCTACAATCCCGGGCGAACGAGTAAGTGGCTCGTAGCTCGTCTAGTCGCCCGTTGTCCCGGGGTTATTCGGTTATACGAGCAGCCGGCCATCCTTCGTCCCTGCCGCGGCGCAGCGGGGCGCGAGGCGGAAGGGCCGCCTAACCCGAGGACGAGCGGGAAGGACGCGGGGTGCGAGAGAGACCGGGTCGGGAGACCTTCAGGGCCGCACCCTGCGGGTATACCGTGCCCGATCTCCCGTTCGGAAGGTCGCCGTCGGGCTCCCAAAGTTTAGCAAAGGTCTCCTCGTCCGCCCCGACCCGCCGGAATGCTCGCCGCCTGCATTCGATCTCGGCATCCAATGGCTCGCACCACTCGCGAGCCGGATCGGGTATCACCGGGTTCCAAGGAGAACTTGGATTGGCCGCATTCCTAGATCGGTCCTGCACCAGGTCCTAGGAGAGATTGGACGTATCGAATCCGACAAAGGGCGTCTCGAGCTCCTCGATATCAGGTACGACGCGGGTCCTAGCCGATACGCGGTGGACAGGGTGGATCGACCCCAACCTGTACGTCCACCGACCTCGAGTCGTAATCACTGGCCCGACCTCTTTTGGGCTCGTTCCTAGTCCGCCCCCGTCGCGGTCGAGTCTCGTGAACGAGCAGCCTAATAGCCTTAATCCTTTTGTTCCATGTGCTCGCACACGTGGCACGCGCGGCCCGCCGCGGGGCGGCGCGGAAGGCTCGGCGGCACGGCCGTGGAATGTGGAGCAGTGTGTCAGAACGCGACACCCTTCCGAGCCGCTCCAGCCACCCGGTCGCTCCCCGAGCCTCCCCTCTCGCAACGTCCCCTCCGCCGCGCCGCGTCCTATCGGGCTCCGCCACCCACCGCCACCCACCGATGCCCGCCGCCCGCCTCCGCCCCGACGTACCCAACGGCTCACTTTCTCACCTCTCCCGGCTCACCGTCTAACCCGAGCATTGATTTTACCCTACCCACTCTAGGCCCTAGGTCCTAGGCGGGTAAACACTCGACGGTGAGCGCGTTTCGCCCCACCGAACGCCACCCGTTAACCCGACCCACCCCCCCGTCTAACCAACGCAACGAGGGTCGCGTCCGTCGAACCGACGACGAAATGATAAACCACTTTTCCTTCTTTTTCTTTTCTTTTTAATCGAACCGATGTGTACCTATGCCGTCGGAAATCGAGCTCGAGGCGTTCGCCGGGAAGATTAACTCCTAAGGGACGCGAGGCGTCTGGTTTCATTGGCTCCATTGATTGCATTAATTCCACTGATTCCACTGATTCCACTGATTCCACTGATTCCACTGATTCCACTGATTCAGGGTGCGGATGCTATTCATCGCTGATTTCGGGTCTAAGGGGAGGAGGACTTCCGACGGCGCATTTCGGAATATGGGCGCGGTTTGACGGGATCATTTGTCGTTGCCTGGTCATTATTCGGGTCGAGGTGGGCAAGGTTGCACCGGGTCGGGTCGAGGAATTCTCGTACGATAAAACGAAGGCCTTTGAGCGGTGGAAAAATAGAGCTTCTCGATGGGTATCCGACATTATCGACCAGATTCCGCTGTCGGCTTGGACCTGTACACGGGCGAGTATTCTCTCTCTCGCTCTGTTCTTTTTTTCCTTTTAATTTCAAACACGATCGGGTTCCAATAAATCGGAATCCCGACCCTTTCATCGTCCGATTTCCAGATATCTAGGAAATTACGACCCGGGAATGGTATATGAGAGACGTGTCGATGGTTATCACGGACAGGAGGAGGGCCAACGAGGCGAAAGACGCGACCAGGGGTGGCCGCTTCTCGCAAGGGTGGTAAAGTTCGGAAGGGATGCTTCTTCCTGGGGAAACTCGCGATCTTTCTCGCTTCTCGATTTACCCCAAAATTTGTCGAAAGACCGTAACGCCTCCTCGGGTAGTTGGAGGCCCCGATGGAGTCGGAAAGTCGTGGGGAAAATTTGGATGGAATATTTCCCGGATTCGGCAGTTTTCGCCTCGATTGCTTCCTTGACTCGGCCTGAACATCCCCCGGATTTCGAGGGTTTCAGAGTTCGACCGGCGAAAGTCGTCTCAGACCGGGAATAAAAGCGATAATCGCTCGCGAGTCACCTTGTTTAATCGCCTTAACGATCTCCGGGAATGCAAATCCCGCCTTCGGTCCGAGGACGAGTACCTAGCGGGAGAAACGCAGGCGGAATCCGCGAGCCCGTGTTTTCCACGGGGTCGTTAAGGCGTCTAATCGAGGCTGGATTATTCCGATTAAGCTTCCCGGAAATAAGGTCGACGAGGACACCTTATCCAGGAGGGTACTTTATATTCGTCCGTCCGATTAGACGCGCCTCTTCGCTGCCGTCGAAATCCGTCAGCGCGGCGCGGAAATCGCTGCGGTTCCGAATAACAGCAATCCGGCGGCGATCGAAGATATGGAGTTCGAATTTAATGGAGAGGGAGAACGCGATGGAAACGCGTGTCGAATGTAACGAATTCAATTAACGACGGCCGGATGGGCGTCGATCTTCAAAAGTCGGGCGTATTTTCAGAGCGAAATGTTATAACGCGACGCAAAATGACCGGGAGTGCGAATTCGATACGTGCTCTACATTTGAACAAACGGTCGCATCGACCGCCTCCCTTTCTCCCCCGGGGGGGAAAAAATCGGGTTTCCAGGGACAAGGAGGGTCGCACGCGGTGCGTCAGAATTTCACTAATGTCCCGGTCGTGATCCACGAAGGCACGCTCATGGCGGGGCGTCGGTTCTCGGAGAAGCTCCTCTTTCCCGACTCATATGCCCTGGCCGACTCGTCTCTCGGCGGTAGCATTAACATCGTTTCCACTTTAAACATGCAGGGGTATATCCGCGTATGTATAATGAAGAATTCATCCCTGAGATACCACCCCATCACGGGGCGGCGGTGCGCGTTCCATTTTATCGGAGCGGCAGCTCGCTCCTCTCATGGCGGTCATCTTTACGCGGTGAAACCGCTTATCGCTCTCCTCTACGAGGGCGTAACTCAACCACCGGAGCGCCCTCGACATATTTCGGCCGGGACTTTCGCATCTTCGAGGCGGCATTAGCATAATTCCCGCCCGGTCCCCGGGCTCGCGGTAGCACAAAGACGAATTTATACCCCCGACGGATGCGTCGCGTCGCGTCGCGGAGCTTTATATTCCGCTTTATCGCGAAAACACTTACCGCTCCCCGGCGCGATATCGGAGCAGCGCCGGGCCCCGCGTCGCCCAGGAAGAGGACACCGCCGGTATTAAGGGGTTGATCCCCTCCGCCCACCAGGAGGGGGTCGACCCCGGTCTCCTTCCGCGTATCTCGGGAGATACGCCCAGGAGGAGGGAAAAAAATGGATCGACCGGGGCCGGAGTGCGCGGAATCGATATCGAGAAGAAGAGGAGACGGTGCTCCGGGGGATCTTGATTGCGTCCGTTAAACGGATTACCGGGGGACGACCGTGGAAGCCGAACTTTCAAACCGGGCAAAAAACATTCCGGGAACTCCGCTAAAGAGGGGCCGAGGCAATTAGAGTCGGTACCGTCTGGTGGTCTTGCTCCTTCGGTGGCGTCTCGCCGCCGCTCCCGGAACGCAGATTGCGATATGAACGTATGACCAGCCTCGGGTATTTCGCATTAAGATGTCCACTCGGGGGCCCGATTGCGCGTTCTAGGGATTCCTTGGTCATAGTTCGTTCGCGGACCTCGGATTCGCAATTGATCCGCCATTAACGACCGGGGCGTACCTGCGTGTTCCGGCCTCCCCAGTTGCGCTTCCGCTTTTTTTTCCCAGTTTTTCATCTGAACCCATTGATTATGCCGCGTTCCCGGGATTCGTAAAAAGACCGACGACCCTGCCCCGCGGCCGTTCCGATGAAATCAGAATTAATTCCGCGTCATCGAAGTGGAATACGGTTACACGAGGAATTACAGTCATTCGGGGTGTAATCACATATCTGATCGATTTTGCTCGGGCATCCCTAGACGTGTAAAGCGCATCCCGCAGGAATTTAAAGCCCCCCTCTGGACGCGCAGCCCCCTAAAATGACGGTCGCTAATTAATTAGCCCTCCGCGCTGACTTCGCGATGCCCGAAATGTCGGGGGCGTCCCTCGGAGATGTACACTTTAATCCCTTCTTCCCTAGGTCGAAAACAAGAATATTACTCATCGCGAGTGGATTACCAGGACCGCGAAACCGACCCTGGAACGTCGAAACTCGTCGAGGAACTGTCGTCAAAAAATTGGCCGGAGTTAACGAAGTCGCGGAAGTTTCCTTTCTTCGGTTCTTCTATGATCATCCGTCTCAATGACGCCTGTCGCTCGTCAGGATGAGAAACTCGGTTTGGAGGACTTTCTTCGAAGATGGCCGAGTTTTAATCTTGACGCGGACACCGTCGATACGTCCGGTGACGAAGTTTCGTCCTCGAGGAAGTCGAAGAGAAAGGAGCGCGTATTTCGAAATTCGACTTGGGATCGAAAATCGGGGGAACACGAAGAGGAGCGCCGGTTGCCCGGGGAGCTCTTGCTGATCAATAGCTACGCCCCTGCCGGCACGCTCTCTTTCCTTCCATTAACAGCAAATCCTGGTTGGTGGATACTTTAAAAACGTGTCGACCGAGCTGACAACCCCGGTGGCGGCCCGATGACAGCTCGTGGAGCCGGAGTGTCACTTCGCCGGGGCAAAGGAGAGGACGGGGATGAATATAAGCCTCGGAAGGAGGCTGAGATTCGCCCGGCCGAGGATTATTAAAATCGAGGGAATTCCTTGTCGAAGATAAATGGCGAGTAACTCGCCCCGGCCGACGCATAGATCCTGGGGACGGGCCTCGATGCGTTATGAGGGATGAAATGAGCTTTTTCGAGGAGACGACACGGTTTGAATAAAAGTCGCGCCCCCGGATGCCGACCGGACCTCCAAACTTCTGTCATTTCTCCGGGAACGCGTGCTCGAATTAAGTCCAAGTGGGCCCTCGTTTGCGCCAGCGTGATCGCATCAACCCCTGCAACTTTTACGGCCACCTCCAAATTGGACGGTCCCGCGTGGCCGCGGCGAATAATCCCGAGGGCCGCGGATTCGGGGATTTTATTTATCAGTTTCACGTTTTTTTTCTCTCTCTCTCCCTTTTTTTTTCGCCTACCCAAAGTCGGGCCAGTAATTAGTTTTCGTTCCGGGGACCGCCAAAACGCGGAAACCTTGCACGGCGAGACGGAGTTATTCGCACTTGGCGCATGCGTGCCTCCTTAAGAGTTGACAAATCTGCCTTCCGCGAGATTATGAAAATGGAATTACATGGATAAACGCGTTACGGTATCGCGAGCCCGGTATTACGCAAACGAGGGTTGGCGGGATGAAATTTGTCAGGGAGGCGATTCGCCCGCGAGGCCTAGCGAGGAGGGTGAATTCGAAGACCTCTCCCTCTGGCCTTTTCTCTCCCTCTCCGTGAATTATAATTCCCCCGAGGAACCGGGCGGGACTCGGTTGACTTTTTTTCCATCCGGTTAAAAATATCGAAATCGATACCCGCCGGCGACTTGGCGCGTCGGCTTCGCTTTCGAGTTCACAGGGGCCTGGTAACGAGCTCCGGAGCGACTCGATACGCGCCCACCGTTAATTCGACGTAATCTCCAGTTTTTAGCCGTCCCGATAATTCATGGGTCATTTCGATCCCATCTCCTCCGAGGGCCAGGATATATCCCCGTCTGACCGGGGCGCGCTCGTTCCACCGCAATACGTCCCGGGCGCTCGGTACGAACTCGGGGGTAGTAAATCGACGTTCCTCGCCAGAATCGCTACCCTGGAAAAGACTCGGCCCTGCACCTGCTACAAAGTGCACGATCGGTACGAAGTGCTTGTCCATACCGTTGAATTCTTTAGGCAACGCCTCGACTTCTCCCCACGAGGTTGGGCCGCGACGAAAGGATTTCCGCAGCCATTGACTTTTCATCCCCCAAAGGAGTTCCGGGGCCCTGGGAAATTTACTCCGAATTTACCTCGGACACTTGGACGACCCCTTCTCCCTGCCTCCGAGGGTGTCCATGCTTCCGGCGAGAAACCGACGCAGTGGTGCAAGACGATCTCGGTCAGCCGCCGATCTCCCAGGGAACGACATAAATGGCTAATCGACGTACCCGTTGCCTGTCGATTTACGTTTTAAGCTCGTCGGCCGACTTCGCGAAGGCATTTTAAATAAGACCACTGGAGGGGGAAAAAGCGCGGGGGAAATCGCATATCCGACGAAAGTTACGGGAAAAGTTCCCCAGGAAATTCCTCTTCCCTGGAACGATCAGAAAACTTTCGAGTTGCCCCCTTCCCCCGTCCCCCCACACCCGCGCACTCTCCTACCGTAACTGGGAATAGATTCTCGATGCACTCCCCCGTGTCCCTCGCGAGAAAGAGGGAGAAAACATTTGTAATACCCCTTTGGTGTTCCTTTTCGCCCTGGTCGGCGGATAAATCACCAGCCCGTCAGCGCGCGCTCCTTATGCGGTATAATCCGGAATCCATAACGCTGGCCCCCTCGGAATTTCTACGATTCCTCCGGACTTTAAATTCGGGGGGGTTCAACCCGTTGAATCCACCCCTGGTGGAGGTCCTTCGTGTCGATGCATCGCCACGTATGAGGTAATCGATGGCTTCTCCTTTCCCTAGCCGAGATCGCTCGATTTTCCTTTTCGGGGGCGGTGCATGAACTCGACGAGTTCATGTCATCCCTTGTTCAGTTATACGAAGGGGGCGGCGGTTTGCATCCTAGGTGAGGGGGTTAGGGGCGCGATCGTAAATTTCGATGCAGTGCCCTCGAGGAAATTCGAGTGCCCTGGACGCGGACAAATGGTGTCGCGGTCCAGATGTGCAGCGAGTGCATCTCGGCGAGGCAGAGGTCCAGGGATCTTTATAGGCACGCTTTATAGGGGACGGGTTTAGATCCCGACACGAGGTTACGCGGCCTCCTCGCGGCACAAAGTGTCCCCTACATTATGGAGAACCGGCTCGAGCGATACCGGGTTCTCCCTAATCGCCCGGTTCAATTTTCCAGGACGAGCTGAATGTTTCAGGAGCAACCCCTTTAAGGACCGCGTCCGTAACGGGAATTTTCCGGGTGGCGGGACCACCGGCTATGAAATTTAAGCGGGATCTCGATAGCTGGTCGAACGATTATCTCCGCCACCTTGGCGAGGCGAGAGAAAAGGCCGCGAGGAAGTGAATCCTCCGAGTCCTCTCGTCGAGGTTCCTCCCGAAGGAGTTGTCCCGAGAAGAACGGAAGCGAAGGACAGCCGCCAGGGACCGACCCCTCGGAGGCGAATTACGTCTCTTCGGATACGATCCTCGCGTATTGGCTCCTGTTTTATGAAAGCTGCAGGCCACGGGTTCGCCCGTAAAATATAAAACGCGAAGAAAAAGCCCGGGCGCCGCGGAGCCTATCAAAAATGTTCCCCGATGTCGGCAATATCTTCCGTGATAGTCGTCGTTCGGTCGGGTCTGCGTGGCGGCCGTTCCGCGTCCGCTTTCCCGGAGGCCGGATTTCCCCTCGGAGCTTTTCGCCCGATTTTTCCGGTCCGGTTTTCCGCCACCACTCGACCCTGCCCGCGTGCAAACTCCCCCCCTTTCTCTCTCTCTCTCTCTCTTATTTATTCCACTTTTCGGAATTCCGCGGAACCACCTCCGCTCCCGCCTCGCAACGTCCACGACAGGAACTTTCCTTCCCCGTTAAAGACTCAGGAAGCACTTCAAGAGAAACGACTAAACGTCGGTTAGGTGAACACTTCGATCGGTTCTCGATAAATGGAGACGTCCTTCAGTGGATATAAAATCCGTGGAACACCTTTCCTCGATGTATCACCGAAAAAGTCTAATGGAACCCCCAAAAGTCCCGAGGAATATTCCTTTCGCGACGAGACACTTTCAGTTCCTATCTCCGATAACCTCGTCACGGTGGGAGTTTCTCAGAAGTCGAGTGAAAATTCCCCGGAGAGTCCTCGATGCCAGGATTCGCTTCGAGAAATCATCCGGAGTCCCGAGCGAGATGCGCTTGGCGCGAGTCTCTGCCGTCCTCTTTCATCTCCGAATATTCGGGAGGAAGCACCGAGAGGAAGATCAGCGCGTCGGTAGGAGCGCATCCCAAGAGGGAGCACCGGTAGCGGCACGTCTCACGGGAACGGGACGCCCCCGAGTAAGGAGCCCGGGAAGAGGGTGGCTCACCCTCGTCCTTAGGCACCTCGCCGTTTCTCCGGCGCTTCTCGCCCTCTCGAAGACCACCCACCGACTAGCCGCAGACCCGGCGAAATTCGGGGTCGAGGTCGCCATGGCAACCATCCGGGTCCCTAAACGGTTCCAGGAGACGGGACACCGGGTCGCGGAATCCGCATGCGGATCGGCCGGGAATCGGATCCACGCCTCGCGATTCCGCCGTTGGCCAAATCCTCCCAACGTTGCGCACCCTGACGGTCGCCCCATGGAACGGCGACAGGTGCCGATTACGACCCGAACCCTCAGGATGGGTCTCCCTTCTTCGAGGGAAAAAAAGAAACGCACCGCCAGCCGGGCCCTCCCTACAATGAATTAAGCCCACCAATGAACGTGGGGTGGTCCTGCCGCATATTTCACCCTCCCTAGGATGTCTACCATCGTTTGTCATATCCCGGGAGATGGTCTCCTCGAATTTTTTTAGACGGCCTTTCAAACGGCTCCCTCGAATCCGGTCAAGGCAGCGCGACGGCGAAATAATGCAGCAGCTCGCTGCTCGCTTCCCCTCTGAGCAAATTCGCGCGGCCACCCTTTGACACCTCAGACACCGCGCGAAAAGTGATCCGATAACTTGTCGTCCTTCCCTTAAATATGTAACATCGCTCTATACACCGACCGTTCAGGCTTCGGAGACCGTCAATAGACTCGTGTCAACGCGCTAAGCTCGCACAGCCACTTCGACAAGAGCGCGCGCAGGACCTGGAGGTGGCCCTCAAAGGATTCGACTCGATGACCCTCTCGGCCCAATTTCGACCCCTCGTCTCGAAGCCCTGTTTTCGATGGACTATCGCGATATCTCAAGGAGTCGTTACCAATCGCAAAAAGATGTGGATGAAAAAATTGTCGAAAAATGAAATAAATGTATAAAAATAGAAGAACCAACTGCGCGGGGAAGGGAGTGGGGGCTCGTTAGCAATGATAAACGGGGGATCGTATTTTTCCCTTTTCGGTAATCGCGCGAGGGTCCGCCAACCCCTCGATCGGCGCGAGGGGCGTCGCGGCCAGAAATAATCTCGTCGGAAGAGGTGACCCTCGAAGGATTCACGCGGACGCGATCTTGAAGACCCTCTTGCCTCGGTTTCGGCCCCCTCGTCTTATCACGTCCCAGTTCCCGGTCTCTTTCTCTTTGCGAACCGAGAGAAAGAGAACTCGAGGTCGCGAGCACTCCACCCGGAATGTCGGCGCCTTCAATGGGGTAACGAGATTGCCAGTCGCTAAAGAAACGCCGGATAATCCACTGTGCAGGGTGGTCCCTTTCAAAGGGACACCTAAGTAGCCCCGTTGCCTTCCAGAAACGGAAACAATGTTCCGAGGCGAAGGTCCGGAGGGGAGATGAGAGATAGGTGGACGCGCCTTTTACGGGGTCTCCTTTCTTTTCGGATTCGAGGGCGTCGCTGACGGTTTTTGGCCGTTTTCGAGACGCGCTCGCGTTTCCGCGGGACCGATTGACGGAAATCCGGCCATCCGAGGATTCCCACCGAATCGTCCCGTTTCGTTGCATCCTGGCTCGAGGCTCCCGAGGGTAATTAATTAACTCGGCGCTGCCGGAGGACAATTCGCCGTTTCGCCGTTTTCACTCGATGCCAAACTTCCCGCGTTGCCGGGGGCGCCAGTTAAATCCGCTAAGTAATTGGCGGATTTCGCGATCGCGCCGAGAAGCGGCACGGAATTTATCCGGCCAACTTTTCGGCCGATTCTTCCGGATTCGGGGCCGAATATCTCCGCTGGAAACAATTTCCATTCGTACCCCCCCGATGATCCCGGTTTCCTGGGGGAGGACGAGGATAAACTTTACATCGGCAAAATGCAAAGTGGTCACATCTCAAAGGAGCAGTGTTCCTCCTGGGCGTTGTTTCCGGCAAAGTCGAGGCTCTCCCCGAGAACCGGAAGACGGGCTCGCCTTTGCGCGATCCGAGGGAGGCGGAAAGAAAAGCGAAGAGAAGGTCGCCGATCTACATTGCAGATACTTTCGGATCGTCCATCGCGAGGGGCCGTTTTCAGGACCGGCATAGGGATGCTTTTCGCCCTTACCGTTCGATAAAACCTGAAAAAATGTTCTTTTTACTCTCCACGACGGAGGCGCCTCGAGGAAAAATGCACGGAACGTCGATAACATGACTCTAAACGTTTATAAACAATATCCCCTCGACCCTTTTATAACACGGTGCTAGGAAAACACGGTTTCGACGTACCACGGGGCAAAAATGTCCAGGACGCACGGCCCAAGGCAGAGGTCGAGGGGATCGAAGAAAGGGTGCTCGTCTCTGCGGGTAATGGTGAGAAAAATTAGGGGTGGCGGAAACAAACCGGGGATACGAGACCCGGCCTCGGGGCTGCTGGCAAAGGGACGACGCCGAGCGGATTTCGATATTACCGGCGGCCGAGCTGATGCGGCATTTACATGCGCATATCCGATGGAAGGCCACATTATGCCCGTAAGGAAATTACTTTCTCCAGCAGCCGGGATCCCGGTTTTATAAACTCGGCGTGGAGCCTCACCTAATTCGGCGAAACAAGGGAAGGAGCAAGAAAGGGGTGAAAAGATGGTCCGCATCCGACGAGAGGATCCAGAGTCCTCGCGGAGGTCCTCGGTTCCGCGCAACCCTTCCGTTCCCGAATAAAAGGAGGAAGGCTCGCTGGGGGGCTGGAAACCCTTCCCGGCGCTCGCGTATCCGCTCGGCGTGGCTCGGGAGGTAATATTTTATTGTTATCTCGTTAGTGCGCCGTCGTTAGGGAGGAGAGGGCGCATCAAATATGCAGGGGTCGGGACGTAGCCCGCGGATCCTCGCTACCGACTGGCATAAACAATACATGCGTCCCTTGACCTCTGCCTGGCCCTCTCGGGGCGTCTCGCTCCCTCCGGGTCCCTCCTCCCTGGAGAAGAGTCCCATTGTTCCGCTCCGTGAGTGCGAATCGAACCGTCGGCCAAAGGGATGCGCTTGACGTCGTTATCCCGAGCCGACGAGGGCCCGGACCCGGGTCGCGCCCCGCGAATTACGGCCGCGGCTAACGACGTTTCCCTCCAACAATGCCTCGGGACTCGGATGAACGCGACGCCTCTCTTCGGTGGCCCCGAAGTTCCCTCCATCGGGAGTGCCGACTCGAAAGTCGTCGCCTCCCATTCGAGGAATACCTGTCGAAGCTGGCGCGGGACCCGAGGACGCCCTCAAAGAGCGGCACCTCCGCCTTCGCGCTCGCGGAGGCTCCGCCGTCCGCCATCTCATTTCGGAGAAGGGCGCGGCGCTCGCGACTGCGATTTTCGCAAAATCAGGTCGCTCGCTTTGCCGTTTCTCCGCCTTTGATCCTCGAGGAGCGGAGCGCGACGTTCTCGAGGGTCGCCACTCCGTGGCGTAATTCCTACTCGCGCCGAGGGGTTTGTTCGCCCTTCCTCGGCCCTGCTCTGCCTGTCTCGCCCCTCCGCCCCCTCCTGGCCCATCGCGCATCGTTTCGCCCCAGCGAAATGCCGCCAGCCTCTCCTCCAAACGCCTCTCGAATTTTATTTCGTCCGCGCCGTCGGATCGGTCGTTACGGCTGCCGACGTAGGCGAATGCGCACTTCCTGGATCCGGGACTGCGGGTACCTCGGGCCTGGGACTCGGGTGGCGGGCGTGTTATCGCTGAGCCTGCGGTAAGTAGCGAGTACCGAGCAAGGGGGTGTCGAAATTTATCGGGGTACGTACGAGGACCCGGCGGAAACCCGCTTCCAAACCGCAACCCCGGACTCGCGTCTCCCCCGCGAGTACGTGCCGCCCCGATTTCGCATCCCTCACCTGGGAGTTCGTCCCCTTTGCTCGGGGGCAGAGTGAATGCAACCCTCCTGGGAGCGTCCTCTTTTGGGAGCTGCAAAGAAAGGGAGACCGAATTATTATTCCCTGGTGGGACGACGTGGCACGCGCGCACTTGCACGTAAACGCAAGTACTCGTTACACCCTCGGCAGGGGTTTATCCAGGGGATGAACCCCATCCCGGCGCATTTCATTACCGCCATGTAACGTCCCCCAGTGGTTCTGACCACGATAGGCATATACGCGTTTCGGGCCGCTATGTACTTCCGGTATGTACAAAGGCGCACCTGTAGGAACGTCCCTAATCCGGCAGGGAATCTCGATCGGTCCTCCTCCCGCTTTTCGTCCCTTCCTATATATATTTCGGTGTCCACCCGACGGCAATCGGGTCGACCATTGGATTTCGTCTCGAGTTGGACCTCCAGCCAACGACTCTGGGTAGGATCGATGCACCCCAGGATTCCCGTTCCCTGGAGGAGATCGATCTCCCGGGAAGAATGGTATTCTCGAAAAGGAGGAGATCCTTGAGAAATTAAGTCGAGCTGGTCTTTGGACAGCCGAGAAATGGGGGATTCTTCTATCGGGTGTTCGCGTTTTGGGGTGCTTCGAGTGCACGTATCTTTTTTTTTCTTCTTTTTTGTAGGAGCACCGCCATCGTCGACCGCCCTGCGCAGAGGAAGAGGAAGAGAAGCGGAGCGGAGATCAGAGAGGATGGAGGGAGACAGAGGACCCAAGGGCCTCGCGAGCGCCGCTCTCTCGTGAATAATCGACGATCCTTTCGTCGCCGGAACTGACCCGAATGTTCAGGGATATATTGGAGGATTATAAGCCGGGACGAAGTCCCGAATGACAATGGCGCCATGCGAGCCGCGAGTCGCGCAAACGACCGAAAGCGACACGCGTCGTTCCCCTCGGGAACCTCTTCCAGGGAGGTGTTTCAAGGAGCAAACTCCGACACCTTGGAGAAACCGAATTAAACTTCTCTTCTCCATTAATACACCTGCCGGCTGCTGAATCAACGAATCGCGAACGAGTCTCTGCTCATACTCCGGAACACCATCTTCTCCAAGGGTGACAAAGAGACTCGGAAGAAGCCCCTCGAAATGGCGGCTATTTCAAAGAAACGCAGAAACGCTTCTTTTCGCTCCGGCAATTTCCTTCAAGGTTCGGACAGGAACCTGAAAAGACTCGACTAGTCGCCATTGGGTTCCCTCGAAGGGCCCAGCTTTGCCCTTCGCCGAGCCGGGATTTTCTCGCAGTTCTAATTGCGGGTAATCCAGAAACGGTCGATCGCGTCGGCGGATTCCGCTCGGCTCGGAGCCGCGACCGGAATTCGGCCGACCCCCGATCCCGATCCTGGGATCTCGATACGGCCGGATCTCGTCGGACGCTGCACCCGTCCTGGTCATTCCGGGCACTCGGCGTCCTGCACCGCCGGTGACCCGAATGCCTCGACGGGAATTCGATCCTGGCCGATAATGTAGGCCGCGCGAGGGGACGGCCATTGATTCCCTTCGAAACTGTTTGGCATTCCACGGCCGGGGTAAGCCGTGATCCTAGGCGCGATCCCCTCGTCCACGGGAAACGTTAAGGGTCCGCTTTTCCTCCTATCGCGTCCTGCCAGGATCCCGCCGGAGCGCGGTTTCCATTACCCCAGGATCCCTCGTTTTTATTCCCGATTACGCCAGGAATGGATCGTTCTGCCTAATCGCCCGACCCGGGCTCGCTTTCGTTGCTCGGCAAACGCCGAGGACGACGCGTGCCGATGATCCTTCCCACGCTCTTCGGCGTCTCCATGGGTGAAGACACCTCGTAAAAGGGAAACAAGGAATGGCGGGAGCGGAGCTCGAGTCAATTTCGGAAGGCATACGTCGGCGAGATCCCGTCTTAACCCTTTTACGCCCGGATTCCGATCCGCGAAAGAATAAGAACGAACTCTTCCTGCCCCACATCTGCATTTCAAACAGATATTCCCCTGATCTGGGTTGACTTTTATCATCCCAGCCCTCTTCCTTCAAGGAAACCGAGACCTGCTCGAGCTGTCTGATTTAATTCCGCCGTATGGATGGAGTCGTTTCGTGGGGTCCAATTTCGGCCCGGAGATTATTCTTCGGCGCGGTTTTCTCAGCTCCATCTTCCGCCCGCGGTTCTCTTGCGACGGTTGCCGAGCACGTGACTTCGATAACGCGTTTTTTCCGACGCAAGGCTGCCGGAAGAAGGGGTTAAACCCGACGGAGCGTCCCTCGGGTGAGTCGGTCTCGCTCTTCGGCGCAATTCCGCATTTTTGAGGCTGCCGCGCTAGGAAACGGCGGTATTCTTTTTCCGATAATGAAACACGCGGCATCCCGCATCTCCGGGGCTGTTTATCGGTGACAACCTTTGAACTATCAGGCCACTTGATCTCCTTTCTCTAGAAGGTTGCCTATCGGGAAAAATCTTGAAAATAAAGTAGGTATTCCTTTTACACGGCGGTCGGGTCTTACGTCAAGTCCCGTACCTTTTGGCGAGTCTGGAGGAGTCTTCGTCTGAAAACCGCGCGCTCGGGGAGCGTTTCGAGGGCGAGTCGTTCGATTTTCAACGATCTCTCGTAGAGGATAAATGTCAACGGCAAAAAGCCCAATAAAAAGCGATGCGATCCGCACCGGTGGATTTAATTCGATAGGAGTGCCACGCGGACTAATGCGAAACGGTAACGACGTTATTATTTATTAAATTAATCCGGCAGCCGCTATAGCGTTACTCCGTTTTCCGCGCAATGCAATTACATCGCAAATGAGCGCGATCGCGCGGAACGGAACGGAACGGAAGGAGATCGATCGGGCGCCGGTCCTGGGGAGGAAATCGGTTCTTTCGATTTCCTCTGGCGCGCTTCCGCACTTCCGCGCTCGCAGATTTCCGCACTTCCGCGCTCCAAGGGGTTGCGGAACCGCATGCGGACGGGAACGAAACGCGACTCGCATCGATCGTCGCCGTTTCCCGTCCTCTCTCTCCCTCTCTCTCATTCTCTCTTCCCTCCGACTCCGCGGAACGAGAATTCGAGCGAGAGACCGGAAACTGGATGTGCCGGCCGCGCCTCGAATTCGACGGGCGGAAAAACATTTTCGGCTCGCTTGGCCCCCGAATTTCGTATCGGCCGATCGTTTGAATTCTTCAGGGAGAACGTCAGGTTTCGAGTGGCGTGAAGCCGTTTAAATCGGCGTGCGGAGAAGCGAGCTTTTAATCGCCCGAATAGCCAGGCCCGATTCAATTTCACCGAACGATTTTTTTTTTTTTCATATTTTTGATTTTGCCCGATAAATGTACTTTCGATATTTAGAGATTGAATTTTAATGAAGTCGTCCGGAGGCGAGTTGCAGGGCGATCCTCTGGTCGGTCCTCTGGAGCAAATTCGGCCAGGAAGTGAAATGGATTTAATTTTTTAGGGATATCAGGAGGGGAGCGATCGAAATTTGATTTGATACGTTTGATTCGCGGCCGTCGAATTTCCATTCGCTGGGGGAAACCTCGCGTGAAATTGAATCCCTCGAAAAAGCGTCTCCGCTGGGGAGTGTTCGGCTTCTCTTTTTCCCTCTTTTTTTCCCCCCCTCCTTTCTCTCGTTTTCATTAACACCCGCCGAATCCGCGACATCGGCGCGACGGAATCGAGCAGAAGCTCGCTTCGGAAAGGAAACGTCGAATTCGCGTCAACCCTTATCGGTGTCGACGGGAACTCGGGATTCCATCACTCCTGTACTTTTAGGGGCTTAATGTTTCAACGAGGAAACGGAAAAAGTTGGTAAGTTGATTTCTCCGAGGTCGTCTCGAGGAGGTCCCGAGGACCCCAGGAAAGGGAAAGCGCCGAACTTACGTAACCGGAGTTAGGAGATACGACTTGAATTATTACGGCGCTTTCGCATGAGGTAGTAATAAGTCACTCCGCAGGTAATTGAATTTTCAATGGGCCCTTCGGAGACGGAGAAGTGAAAACGGATCGACTGCGTGCCCCCGTCACGCCCTGACCTTCCTCTCAAAAAATTAATTCGCCCTCTTATATATTTCGCGGGTTTCCGAGGGATAAGAAACGTCGTTCCTTCCTCAACCTCGATTCCTCGCTCGACTCGCCCTCCCGTAACGAGAGCGTCAAATTCCCTCACTTTAACCCATGAAATAATCCCCCACAAGGGGGCGGTTTTTTCGGGTCATAGCGTCACCTCTACTCCAGGGTATCGGGCGAGAAAACCGAGGGTGTCGATAGCAATCGCTCGTCACCCGCGACTGTAACGCGGTTCGAGCAAAGGGGTAAGTCTCGCTGGAGGGTCGAGGGGGTGGAGGGCGAAGGTGCGAGGACAGGGCCGAGCTCGGGGGTGTCTCGCGTTCCCTCTTCCCGGCTCGAGATGGCTCGTTGAAAGGGCTTTTTGTTCTTGGCAATGTCAATTAGTCCCCGCGAAGTGGCCAAAGTAAACGCGGAGTGTCGCCGACACTTCCGGGCGCTCGCGGGAGCACGAAGGGGTTGCCCCGATTAAAGGCACGCGCGAGGGGTTGGAGGGCAGGGAGATCGATAAGGCGCCCTCGGAGGGTGCGTCCTTCTCCCTTGGCCTTCGGGAAACCCGGTCAGGAGGGACGGAGCTCCGGGAGCACCTACATGCGGGTTAGGGGACCCGAGCGCGACCCCCGGGCGGGACCGACCTCCCCCGACCGCGGTCGGCGAGGGACTGCGCCCGAAAGTCGGGGCGAGGGCGGCGAACCCGAAGTTGCGGGGCGAGTTCGCGAAGGCCCTTTGCGAAGTTGCCGGCCTCGGCCCGAGGGTGGGCAGCGGATAACGAACGGCGAGTCGACGTCCCCCGATTCGGGGGGGCCGAATCGTTTCGCCGATGGCGCAGTCGACTTCCCCCCGCACCTTTAAAGCCACCCGAGACGCCTGGAGATGCAAAGCTACACCGGGGTGCAAGGGTGGCCGAGGGCCGCACTAGCGGTGGAAATTGCGGACCCTTCCCTGACTCCGCTCTTTGACGAAGATTTGTGTACGTACCAAACTACGTGGGGCCGGTTATTTAAATGAACCCCGGAGGAAGCGCTCGCTCCTCCCGAAGGATTCATTTATGCATCCGGTGAAGGGTACTTTTCGTGCCTGGCGAGTCTCGGAGACGTCCCGGGTTTCCTCGGGAAACTCTAAAAGTCGGGATTCGGCCGGTCCCGCCCACCAGGAGGCGCGTTATTCCGCCCCGGAAACCCCGTTTACGAGGTTATACCCCTCTGGAAGAGGGGCGTTTATTATCCCGCGAAGGAGAGACGAGCAGGGGGGACGGGATTGCGTGGGTTCGAGTGTTTCGCCGAGGCCCTAAAATCGAATCCGCCGAAAAACGTGGAAACCCGCGAGCGGCAACCGGGAGAGACCTACTTCCCTGCAGGGGAAAAGCTCTCCGCGGGGATTTCGGGGCGCGAGGGCTTGACGCCCGACTCGCCGAGTGATTTTTTTCCCCGAGGATCCCTCGACCCCTCGATGTTGGAAAAACACTGCCAAACGCGGCCAAAATATCGACAATCGATGAATTATCATTTATTTCCGAAGGTTCGGAGGTGTACAAGTTTTTATTTCATCCTTGGAGATTGAAACGTCGGGGGAGGACGCATGAATATGCATGCTCGCGTGATCTCGGTTAAAGCGAGTCCTGCACGGATTTATTTTCGGACTGATCGAAAACCAAACCGCTTTTTCGATTGAATCTCTCTACCGGCAATTTTAAAAATGCCATCAACCGTCGCGCCCGTTTAACCATTGCACGGATGAAATCAAATTTTGAGGTGCGTGCGAGGATTCCCGGGGCATTTCGCGAGCGGTCCGCCGCCGGGGGCTGTTTTTCCCCAAGTCCATTATATACGAAAACGTAAAGGGAGGCCGAAATAGGACCGCGCCGGGTTTTCGTTTACAAAACCTCGGCCCCGCTCCTGCTTTCTCTCGAAAATTATTCGGAATGCAACAGCTCGAGATAATCCCAAAGTGCAACTCTCACCCCAGGGGGTGGACGCTGCAAGGAGACGCGGGCGTCGCCAGAAACGCTCGGCGTCGCGCGACAATTCCGAACGTGCGATACTTTAATTCGCGACACTCGTCCGCGCCGATCGATACGCCAGCCCCCGAGACTCGCAAATCTGCTTTTTTCCTTGGGCGATATTTCTGCGCAGGAGCGACCGAAAAATTTGGAAAGTGCCGGCCCGGTCCGATGCTCCTTTCCCAGAATGCAGGAATTTTCTACGCGAAACGGGGCATGGCTGGACAGAAAGTAGCACTTCGACCCCCCGCAAAGCCACTTCGAGGTTCGGCGGAATCGATGAATATTCAGCCCCGTCCGCACTCCTCTTCTCGCTCCATCTCGAGCCCCGGCCCCTCGTCCCCGACCTAATCCAACTTCTTCGCGACGACGTTCGCGCCTCTTTCAATCCGACTTCCGGAAACTTAGCCGTGGGATCTCGGCCAGTTCGCGGCCCTTTTGTGTCAAAGGACATCTATCGAACGAGGGACGGGAACGTCGCGCCACCCCTTTGTTCCTCCAACGCCCCTGCATCGTGCATTGGAATTGACTTAGATACTCTTCCTGGGTCCCCTATCCGACGTAGTTTTAAGAGCCATCCGGAGGACTCCCTCTGACGTTACAACGGGTGGGCGGGCCAAACCCGGTACGGGGGAGCTTGCAGCAGGTGCGACATAGGTCGCAAAAACGGACGCGCATGGCATAGGTATTCTAGATTGCGGATAATCACCGAGCAACGCGTCGTGTAACCTGATGGGGCGAGGTTACCACAGGTGGCGACACAGCAGGTCACGCGTCAGGTGAACCGAACGGAAAGCGCAGCAGGTAGCGGCGGTCGCAACAAGTAGCGTTACAGGTGGCAATATTATATAGCACATTGCCATGCTAAGCACGCGAACTCCGTCCACGACGAGTTGGAGGAACGTTTCTTTCACGTCCGGCACATCTGTCGATGCACTCTGCGAAAGGGGCGTACTTTCGAAACGGCGTAACCGCTGCACTGCTTGATGGCATCAGCGCAGCAGGGCGGCGGGTGTACCGCGCGTGTACACGGAGAGCTCGTGTGTACCTTCGCGAGTGCGTCGGGACAGGTCCTAGTCACGCGGTGTTCCTGGAACATGCCCTAATTTGTGTTTACCGACAGGTACACCGCAAAGACTCAGCGTCGAGTTGCGTGCCTACATGCCCGCCGAGCGTCGTTAATTGCGTTGACTCGCGTACTGCGTTTCCGTCCAGAGTGGAGAGGGGCCGCTCAATTTTGCGACGGATCCCCGGATCCCGAAACCTTGATTTACTATTTCGCCAGCCGACCCGCGAGGTGTCGGCGGTTCGTGCCTCGCAGGCGGTGCATCAGATAACGCGGTAATCGGCGTGTACACCGCGGAGAAAGTTACCTCGCAGGCGGTGTACATTCTTCGCGGATCAATGGAGCTTGCAGCCCCCCTCCGCCTTGCCTGCGCGTGCACGCCCCCCGGGGGCGCGCGCCCGACTGGCACGCGTGCACCCCTTGAGTCTCCTGCGACCCCTGCGCCCGGCCGCGCAACGGCTCCGCGGTGTTGCGCGATCTCCCCTTGCCGCCGCGCTGCAACGTCGCGGACCCCTCACTTAAGAGCGCGTCTCCCTCGTTCGCCCTCACTCGGGCCGCGACGCTGCGCCAGGTCGCATGGCGGCCGAGACGCGACGTCTAGGTCGCACGACGGGCGTCCAGGGGGTGGAGTCTCGACTCTCTTTCCCAAATTACAGGGAAACCTCGCGGAAATAAGAAACCAGATAAAAGCCCCGTTCGGAACTCGCGTTCCTCGAAGGCGCGACCTGTCTCTCCCCGAAGGCTGCGGCTCCCCGGGGCTTAATCGCGGCAATTACCGCGTCGCCAGGTACTTAGGTACTTAGGGCGGTAATTCGGCGTAATTACAGAGGTAATTGCTGAATTCACATCGCCACTCGTGCCGATTCGTTTCCACCGATTCCTCGTGGAAGTGCAAACTTTGGGGGGAGCTGCACGGATTTGTCTACCCCTCCTGTAATCGATTTTGGCCATTCTTATCCGATGGTATAGGGTACACGTTGCTCGAAATTAAAGAGACTGGAGCAAATAACGCGAGTAACGAGCCGCCTCCTCCGGGCGACTCTCGCGCAAACGCTTCCCACCGCGGCGGAATGGGGCGAGCCGCGTGCGGAGGACGCCGCGCGGTGTTTACCCTCTCGGCTCCTCTAATCGCAAAGCTCTCGCGGAAGGCCGCGAGGAACTAGCGATCGGCGAGGGTGGAGATGCGCAATACCTTTCCGCAGGATGCCTCGGGGCTCGCGGCCGCGGTAATCTCTCCGCGCGTCCCAGCCGCACCGCGCCACGCGAAACCACCTCCAACTGGGCGTATCAATCTCTTTCAGCTTTCATCGCCCCGGACGCGGTGAAAGGAGCACCGCCGCTGCCTCTGTTAATGACGGAATTCGCTCCGGAGGACCTTTTTTCGCCGCGCCGCGGAACAAAAACTACGAGGAAGAGCGTGTAATCTCGCGAATCGCGCAGGGGATGAACAGCCACCAGCGATTCGCGGTCTCTCCGTCCTCCTCCTCCTATCCATTCTCCTCTTCACCCGATAGAGTCATCGATGCGTCACCGATATGCGCTACCTCGAATTTCCACCAACACCCGAAGAGACCAGAGTCGGCAGACGAACTTTGCCCCGGCAATTTTCCGGGGATCTTCTTTGCGGCGGAAACGCGCTCTCGGGACTTCCTCGCCAAGGAGTTCCTCGCGCTTCCATTTGGAACGAAAATCCGCGATATTTCCCGAGGAAGTCAAATCTTCACGAAGCAAGGTCTTCTGTCCGATGTGGCTCCGCTTCCGAGCCTCCTCTCCTTCTTGTCCCCCCAGTGAGCACTCGACACCTCGAGTGTTTTCTCAGCGATCGCTCCCGTTTCCGATGTATCGACTCCTGGGTGTCGCGACAGGTCGGAAGTTCCTCGGCCGAATCTCGACTCCTGGAAACGATGTCTCACTCCTTTACAGGGTCTACGGCCGAAGTCAGGATCGAAAACGAGAGCCACGCCGCTTTTCGACGATCATGTTGCCCGGAAGCCGCGAGAGTCGAGTCGGATAATTTCACGGAGAATGTAGGCGGGAATAAAACGCGAGAGGGAGACAGAGAGGTCATAAAAGGAGCGGTGAATCCGCCCTGTTTCACTCGGAATACACTCTCCGGGTGGGTGTCGTCCCCCTCGTTTTTTCCGCGCCCCTTTAATTGGATCGACAGCGAAGGCGCGCGTTACGCGCGAAAACGGACGTGCGCGGGGTGCGTGCCTACTTTATTGATCCTTTGCCGGCGTGCCGCGACGCGGAGGGACTGCGGGGCTCGACGCGCGGCCAAATTCGATGCGACGAGGGGCGACGTTCGTTTCTTCCCGGAGCGCGTCGAGGGATCGGGGGTCGACTCACCGGGTCACCCCCGGAAGAAGAGTCCCTCGGCGACGGGAATTTCCCAGACTAAGATCCTCCTTTCCTCGGATTTTCTAAGAGGAAGACTCGGTGCACCGATTTTTCCTCGCCGCTCGATAAGACCGAATTTTCCGATACGAGCTTCCCGACTCTGTGCGTATCCGGAAGTCGGTTTCGGGGCACGTAGCCTCGCGGTTCGCAATTTGGTCACATCCGGAGCACGGATCGACGTGACGGTTTTGCGAAAACCTCCCCACGGGTCGCGCTCCTCGAGGGCGCGAGATTATCGCGGGCGTCGGGGTAATCAAGGGAACCGACGCCCTGGGATCTCCTTGCAATTAGTTCCACTCTTTTTCCAGGGCGACATCGCGCCAGAAAAATGATACCCGGGTTGCACCCCCCTTAAATAAAAGGGGTGCGTCGCAATTGTCTCGCGAGGTTAACGATTCGGCGTCGCTAGGTTTCTCGTAAATTTCCAAATCGTTTTTCCTTTTTCAAGCGAAACTTCGTATGGCACGGTAGTACATGCAAATTCCCACGTTATGAACGGGCCTATGTGGGACAATTAAACAGTTTTCATTGTTTTACAGTTTATTACTATATGCTTACGCTCATCATTTGGATTTAGAACTATTGCAGTCTTCGTATACGTATACTGGTGTTACTTAATTTCAATTCGTCGCCTAACGAATTAATCAGCGACCTTGCTTCATTCTTGATGAAGTTGACATTAAAAATCGGACGTATATACTCCGTCAATGGATTAAATCTCGTAACAGTTCTTGGCTTGGAAATTTCACATCTAACGCGCGTAGCGACTACGCGTTGATTTTTCTCCTTAAAATTCGCGAGACACTGATTAAGAGAGACATTATTTAATCGTTTCAGGCTGTCTCTGTGGATACCACGAGAAGAGGCTGCTGAACAGTTTGCTGGCGAGCTACAACACTCTGGAGCGGCCGGTCGCCAACGAGAGCGAGCCCCTGGAAGTCAAGTTCGGCATCACGCTCCAGCAGATCATCGACGTGGTAATTATCTCTTTATTCCCTGTGGGATGATCAAAGGAGGCAATTTCTGGTCCGGATCGGCTCGACGCTGCACGCTGCAGCGTGTCGAGTGCGACCAGGGTCGGTCCTCGCGGCGATTATTCCGCGACCAGGCCCTCGAAGAGGTCGAAACGCCGAACCCATTGATCCGACGCGGATTCCCGGCTTCGAGGGACCTTCATTGTACGTTCCGCGTCCGGAATCGCACCTCCTTGACGCGTACAAAAGCGCGACCGAATTGAACTTGGGCCGCGAGTCGTTCACCTCTCGTTAGCCTCTCGCGGCCCATTGATCGATCGACGTCGATGTCGACGCCGGTGCTCCCGAATATTAGAATCCTTTATGACTCCCTGACGATTTCGAGGGCCCCGGGCAAGAGATGAAGCTAGGGAACATCGCAGGAGACCCGAAACTCTCCTCCCGTCGTTACGGCCCGCGCCAAATGCGAGGGAAATAATCCCGTCTCTATATTGTCCCCGGACCGCGTCACGAGGAAACCGGACGTGAAAAATCGCCCCGCGGTCTAAATCGAGGATTCGTGCCATTTACAGAGACGCGCGGATATTTTCGGGACACTCGGTGAAAATATAAACGTCGTTTAGCGATAATTATCTAACACGGCCTCCGCGTCATTTCGACAAGTGTACATTGACGCGAACCATTGGTCGCCTCTTCCTCTTCGCCGAAACGCGCGTGCTGCCGGGAATTCCGAAATTCATTGCCGAGAGGAAAAGCCGCTTTTGCGCTACATTTCGGGGCCCGTTACCGGCGCGTATCAGGGATGCCGTTTATCGTCGATAAAGATGTAACGACTCGGCGAATATTAAATGCCACTTGCCCGGAAATGCCCGCTCGAGTGGAGGCTGCGTCAAAAAGTGCGCTTTCCCGCGTCGGGTCCCCTTTGTTTCGTTTTCCCGCGGAATTTGACTTTCGGGACGAAACGGGGTGGATAGCGGATATGATAAGGGATACCGAGTCGCGATAAAGAAAGTCGACATTCGGCGGAGAGATCGGGTCGACGAATAGCGTGTGGATTTGCATTTTCCACCTGCGTGATTCCTGGCTCTGATAATGGCGGCTGGCGCGAATTACCTCGTCTTTTCCAATTTACGGGCAAAGAGGGTGAGATTCAAAGTAACGCGTCCCGAAAGTGCGGGTCCGCAGGGGAAATCCGCCGCTTCTCCGGAGCCCTCCGCTTTTGAGGATTATGAAATTCCGGGGTTTGATTTTTTCCTTGCTCCCTTTCCGGGGAAAACTCGCCGCGGACCGAGTCGCGCGATAAAGAGCAGCGAGACGAGCCGTAAAAGTTAAAGGGCGGCGCAAAAATGGCTAAGGGAAAATGATCGCCGTTCGATTATCGCGTTTCCCGTCGGGGCCCGAGTTTACCGAGCTCTTAGGAAGGAAACGCGCATCTCGGCCGCGACCTCGCGCACCCTTAGAGCGGCATTCCGGTGCGTCGTCGACGGGGAACTCGTAAGAGCGAGGCCGGTCTCTCGGGCGGCGATTTTCTCGAGGAGATTCGGCCGCTCGCACTTATTGGCGGTAAACATCGATGGCAATTCTTTTTTTACGATTCTCGGGCCGCGTTCGCGGATCCTGCCGAGCGTCGATAAATTCTGAAAGGGAAGAGAGGCATCCTTCCCGCCCTGGACGCGGAGGGAGTGGCAGATGTTCCGCGTGCTCCGGAAAACCTCCGATTCTCCGCTCGGCTCGTTCCGTTCTTCCGGCCGTTCTTGACCGTGTCCATTAAATTTCTCCCGGTTGATTAGGCGAGCTTCCGCTCGTCCGACGCCGAGTGATTCTTCCGCCGTCCACTTTTCGCCCCGGGAGCGAGCGAGCGAGACGAAGCGGCGGTAAAAGAGTGAAATAAGTGGCGGCTTTGGGCGCGCGCGTTCGGTATAGTCGGCGGAGGATCCGGCGCGGCCCCTCCGCCCCTCGAGTTTCCGGGGGCTGAGCACGAAGCGGCTCCCTCGTTCTCGCGTGATACGCCATTTCCGGTGGATGCCGACAAAAAGCCGCTTCTCGACGTCTCTAACTAATGCACCGGGCAAAGGGAGAATAATATTGTATTTCTCAAACAAAAAGCGGCCCGGCGGCGCGCGGCCTCCTTTACGGCTCGAGCGCGACAACGGGGTTCCGATTGTACTAGACGACTTAACCCTTTCACCGGGCCCTCCCCCGCTGCCATCCCGACGTATCCGTCCCCGCAACAAAGCGGGAAATTGTACGAGGCGCCTCTTTAAAATGCAGACGCGCGCCGCCGGACGCCGGTGCACGCGCGGAGACGCCGCGCCGCTGCGTTTCGCCCGCTGCACCGCCGTTTGCAACTGGCACGGGAGCCTGGCCGAGAGTCGCCGATGGCCCATTGTGGGCTTCTTTCTCGCCCCGTTTTCTCCGCTTTTGCTGCCCTCGCGGTCGTCCGATGCCGTCCGGAACGTGTCCCGGAGAAATTGCTCGTCAAATTGACCGCGAAGTCTCGCCGGACTCCCTCGGGGACCGAGAAAGAAATTGCCGAACGTTTCCGCGCCCGGTGGCGGCCACATCGATCGACGCCGCGGCCCGTCGCGACGGACGTCGGCTCGATTTAATCAACGGAGGCGACTCGACGTCGCGATCCACGATGCGCCTCCGAAACTTCATCGGGCAACCGAGAAAGGTTTTTCAGATGTTTCAGATGTTATTAGACTTTGTCGACCCGGCATTAATATCCCGTTTTTACGGCGGAAATGGAAAAGGCTTTGTTTTCCTGGATTCCAAGTTTTCGAATCCAGAGTTACGAGTCGCGGTCGCATTAAACGTCCAAGGGATTTCGGGAAATCGCTCATCCGGCGTTGGGACAAACTGGCGAGGCGCGATCCACGGAGAGTTTATCAGATTTCCCCCTGATACGGGGCTCGGCTGTTTACCCGGATCGCGGAAAAACATTTTGGCAGGCGCGCGGAATATTTAATACGTGCGACTGGGCGTTTGTTCCGACGTCAAGATTTTGGCCGGCTTTCAATTCCCGAAGCGCGGCTTCGACGTTGGGCCGGAACTTTGTTCGTTTGTTCGCCGTTTGGTCTTTCCGCCTCGCCTAAGGGATAAAATTGAATAATTTTGTAACGTAATCAACGCCACCTCGTCTCTCGAACTCAAACGACGCGTTTGCAGGATTGAATTTTTACGAGGACACGCGGGAGAGCCGGAGCGGGAAGGACGAAAACCCTGGCGTCGCATTAATCTAAGTGCACCTCGCCATCTCTGCTCGAGTCCCTCCTTAAATTGACGTTTAAGTGCAATTCACTGTAATGCCGATGAGCGATGCACCGAACACCAAAATCGAGAAGGATCCTTTTAATAACCCCTCTGTGTTTGCTTCCAGGACGAGAAGAATCAAATACTCACCACCAACGCATGGCTGAAGCTGGTGAGTAACTCTTATCGGTATCAAATGGAACGATTGGCCATTTCGGCGGAATCGCTCCCATCTAGGATAATTTTAGGCCACAAAGTGCCGCCATTGATCGACGGAAACGAGGCGAACCGGTGGATTCTGGATTTAACCTTTTATCGGGGGAAACTGATACGGCCCTTTGGCACTCTTCGCCTCGTCTCCGGGGTAGTGCACCCCGAAATAGCCCGAGACGTGGCGACCGTTATCGGACACCGAGTCAATATATTATCGATATTAAGCAGCACGTCCGATCACACTTTACAAATCGTCCGACGGGCCGGCGTAATCGATAGGGATTGGTTTCCGTTTCCGGATGCACTTCTTACGGGATGAAGTGTTTTCTGGCACCGGGCACCCTCCGTGTCGCGCATTTGACCACTCCGAGGATAAACCGGGATCGGTCCGAACGATTCGCGCTTTTCACTCTCGCGGGCAAACCGAGGCTTTACTTCCACTCTCGTCGGGGAGGAAACGATACTCGATGCAAAGCAAACACCGGTCCTCTCGATGCGATTCCTGGCACTCCTCTTTTACCACCTTCCACCATCTAGCCAGTGGAAGGTGGTAAAAGAGAGACTTCAATTAATTCTCCCCGATTCCTGAGAGAATCTAAGTACAGAGAACGCGCTTAACGGAGCCAGTATGGTCGAGATTAATTTTCTTACGCGAGAGAAAAATTGCTACCACGAGTATCATTAATAAGATCCTCTCTAAGATCGTCCAGAAAATCTCCTAGGTGGCGGAGGAATTTAAACGCAGGTCGGAAACTGCGGCTCAAAGTTCAGAAGAATTGCCCTCGTCCAGAAACTTGGATTAATTCTGGGCGATTCCTGAGTGAATCTACGTACGGATAAAATTTTTAACGAAGCCATAATGGTCGAGATTTATTTTCTGACGTGGAGAGAAAAATTGGTACCACAAGGACCGTTAGTAAAGACGAGAAACCGTCTCCAGTATTACACGGAAAATTCCCGGGCGAAGGAGTATCAACGCATGACGGAAACCGCGACGCGGCGTCGCGAAAATTGCCCTCGGCCAGGAATATCCAGAAATTCGAGGAAATTCTCGAAATTTGCAAAAGCTCCGCCTTTGGCGCGATCGGAGGGAGAAACTTTCTGCCGCGGCGTGTATAGAGCTGCTCCTCGCGTTAGTCTCCGCTCGATCCGAGTCATCCGTAGCCGGAGGACCTCCCTCATTGAGAGTCACTCGGCGAAAAATCTAATTCGCGACGTGACTCCCGTTAAGTCGACGCAAATCCCGGCTTCCGGGGCGGCTCGCTTTGCGAGTTCGTTTGTATTTAATTCCGGCTGCGAGGAGCATTAAGGCCGACCGCAAACGTCAGGATCTTGGATCCGGTAACCTGATCAGGCTAATCCGAGAAAATCAGCCCCGGACGTCTCGAGGACGGAGATATTGGGTGGCGATAAAAAGTCACTCAACGAAATCTGAAAGACGTCGAGGTTTCGGCGAGTCCACCCTTTGGCGAGTAGTCTCTACCGACGATCAGTAATTAATGCATGCGGCCGAGAGAGGTGGGAAGAGGGCACCGGGCCGCCGAGCATCCCTGCAGAAAACGTTTAATCCGCTCGACGACTCCCCGAGCTAATTTCCGTCTAGGTGGACGATAAATTTTAATTTCCTTATCAACCGCGTCTCATCCGCCGACGTCGTTACGCCGTCTGCTCGCGTTGCTCGCCCCTTGCCGAGGCCCCACGTGGAGTCGCATTTTCTGGCCGGACCCTCGATGCCGTTAATCGCTTCTCGCCTCGTCGCGGCGAGTCGTAAAACGGGCCGTAAAAAAATGCACGGCTAAAAAGGGAAATGCCCTTTCGCAGAATTAATCCGCGAGGACGCCCGACGGCGTGGTAAATTATCGCAAGGATTACCGATTCCCGCTGAAACGGCCTACGAGAACGCGGATTGGCAGTCGCGAAAATAGCGAATAGCGGACGTAAATGTATATACATATATTTATTTAAATTCAAAGCGATCCCCGGACTCCCATCACCTTCTAACTCGAAGCGGTCTAAAAAATTTGGAAAAATAACGAATCGAATCGGATCAGAATTTTCCTGTAAAAACTGGTCCAGGGGAGATCGGAGCTGCCTTGGCCTCGATTACTAGAGCGATGGTCCGGGCCGTTCTCACGAGCTCATTGGACATTCATGAGGAAACACCTCGTTTTTAAGGAAACGTTTACTTCCCCGAGCGAAGGGTTAATAAGCAGAAAAAATCGAGGAGCGCGAAGCTCGGCGGTCGTTTTGCGGACCCTGGCGCTGAATAATTATGCGAACAATCGCGCTTTCCACGAGCGGGGGGCCAAAGTGCGGCGAAACGAGGTCGAGATGCGCCCTAAGTCAGTGAAGTCAATTAACAGCTTCCCGGCGAGAGCCAACGGCGGCCAAGATGGCTGCGAGCGAGGAAAGTTATCGCTTTCCGCGTTAAGTTCCCATCGAAACTCGCGTCCTGCCGGGGCAGATTCCGCGGGGCTGGCCGATTCGTCGGTGCCGTTTCGCCCGTCCCTACATTTCCGGATGTAACGGCTAAATGGCTTCATAAAGACCGGGGCTGAAAGTGTTATTAGTGGAGGCCGGCTATGTCGTACAACGGGGGGAACGGAGACGACCATCGACGTTCCTCTCTGCCGGTCCACTCTCCGGGTGCCATCCCTCTTTACCATCCCCCGTTTCGTCGAAACGCGGGGCGTTCCATTAATTACCGGCCGACTGCGCTCGCAAACGGATCGAAGGGGGAGCCCCCTACCCTGAGATTTCTCCCTCTTTTTTCCTACGCGCGTTTCACGAAATGGCGCGAACTCGAGGTAACGGCGCCCTTTCCCTCGAACTCGTCTTCGAAGCATGCCTTATCCCTGTCGGAAAGGGGGGGTACGACCCGGGATATCGACTCGGAAGGTGCGCGCAAATCGAGCCCTGGTGAGTCCCCAAGGTTGGCCCTGTCCCCAGGAGCCGCGCCAATCTCGAAATGGACGTAAAGACGAGACGTATCGGTTACCCGGCCGGATAGAAACGCAATATGTTTCGGAGGAGTCGAAGATTCTCCGGATGCGATCCGGAGCGGCGACACCCGACCCCGCCATGCAGATGCGACTGCTCGTCCTCGTCGGTGCAGCTGTGCCATCGAGGGGATCGCGGAATTTCTCGCGAGATCCGGCCGCACCTGCGACTGCATCCCCGGGGATGAAATTCGGTGCCACTTCGTATGTCAGGACGGGACCGGGATTCGGATCCGTTCTATTCGACGGACCCGAGCACCCGTTGGGCATCCTCGGCCAATAAAACGGGGGTGGGTGTCCCGATCGACGCGGAAGTTCGTCTAATTGGCTCCCGATTGGCCAGCACCCGTCGACGTCGCCGTCGCGACGGGTCGTCGCGACAGAGGGAGAGAAAGTCCGGGAACCGGACCGCTCTACTCGTCTTCGTCTATCTCGGATATCTCCCGACCATCGCCGATCGTGCACCCCCGATTGCGTTTTCGACGGAGAGCCCCGAAACCCCTCGAAAAGCGTCATGGTGAATTTCGCTCGAAACGGTCGCGGGCTTTTAGCCGCGCTCACCGGAGAAACGGTTAGCGCGGAGAGGGGTCGCGGTTAATTATCGCGAAACCGAAAGTCGGGCAAGGTTCGAGGGCAACTCGGCTGCGACAAAGCCCGCGAAATAAGGTCGCGCCCGATCGAAGGCGAAGGGAAGGACGGGACCCGGTATCCGGGGCCAAACAAGGTCGATCACGTCCGCCGCCCGATTATTCCCTCCTCGGGGTCCCAGCGAGGTTCAAAGGGAATTGCTAACGAGCGGGTCTCTCGCCACAATCGCGGATCCCCGGAGTCGCTTTCTTCGGGGTCGGGGGCCGAAATCGCGCGGCGAGCTTTTCCGCGTCGAGTCGCACACCCCCGCGGCCGACCCGCGGGCGAAGTCGACGACACGAGGGGAGTTTCCTCTTAATGGAATCGATACGCCTCGGGAAAGTGGCGGAGGGATGCCGGAAAAATGAGCGAAGTCGGGAACGTTTGCCCCGAGTGCCGGGTTTACGACACCCCGGGACACACTTGGGGTGTAAACTGGACCGGGGATTCGACTCGCACGTCTCTCTCCCCAGGAAAAAATTCTACTTACCTTGGCAAACATATACGCTTGGAAATAGGCCGAAGTTTCCTTGTAAATTCGTTCTTACTGCATGAGAACAAAAATGCAATGGTTCACGGGGGAACGAAAATTACGCTTGTTACGGCTGCAAATATTTTCATAATGGGATTTTAGTGAAAGCAAAAGTTTAAGCAGAAATGCTATCCTTTATCAAGAATTCAAGGATTCTTTTGTCCGCGCTCCGTTGTGGATTTAGGTATTATTTGCATTTTCTTTTTTCACGATTTATATGAAACGATGTAAGGTCGCAGGGTACTTTATTCGGGAAAAATCGACGGAGGAGGAAGCTCGATGGCAGGAGGAAGGAAAGAGACGAGCAAAGGGTGGATCACCCATTACGGTGTTGGACAGGATGTGAGCGTTATGACGCGAAGACGCGTCCTTGCACAGATCTAATCTTCGCGAAGTGCATTCGCTCACTCGCGTTAAAGCACCCCTTCGACTCGGCCATCGGTCCGGAGGCCTCTTTCGTTCGACCCGCGACGAAAACGCGATGAAGGCAAAAATGGCCAACATGAAGGCAAAGGAAACGAAAAACGCCCTGACCCATTGTGGAGATTTTCCTACGTACGTTCGACTCGCCATCGCGTCGTCGACTCGCAACAGGATAACTTGAGACCCAAAGAAATGGAAAATCGCAGGAAAAATCAAGTCGCTAAATAGATTTCTCGAGAAGAAAAATCGATTTTTGCGAAAATCGCGCCATATTCCCGGGGTCTCTATCGATCGCGGCGGATTCGGGCCTGCCGAAATCCGGCGGCGATCGGTAATCCGTGGCAAGCTCGCTAAATATTTTTGCGCGGGTTTTACGCGGCGGGGATTCATCCGGGTCTCGACGTTAACTCCGCGAGATCGAAGACCAACTTGTTGCACCGCGGTTTCCTCCTCGATGCCAGTTATCCGTGACAAAACGAGGCTTTATCTATCGCGGTGCCAGGTGGACCTGGCCGAGAGGAATTCCGCGTACGGATCTCGCCACGCGGAATTCTCAAACTATGGCCGATCGTCCTGGGCGAGCCCGAATCCTCTGGGGGAACACGAGGACACAATGGACCTCTTCTCTCTCGCGACGATATTCCTCTTGCGAAAATTTGGCGAGACCTCCTCGCGGAATTTTGGAATTCCGCGCTCTCCCCCCTTTTCCGCCCTTCCGTCTTTGGCTCGCTCGGACGCTTCCAAAATTTCGCTTTCCCCCCTTCCCTTGTATATGGATTCCACTTTTAGGTGTTCTCCCTTTTCCTTTTTCGAAATATTGTAGAAAAGCGCGAATTTATTTCTCGGCGGTTCGCGCCGAATTGCTAGGGAAGCTGGCCGCGTCCGGGCCTTGGACCGCGGCCATTTCCGCTAGTGCAAAGTTTCGCCCGAGGAATTACCTGGAGCCGGAACTTTTCCGCGGAGTCTCCGCCTCTTCTCCGCGGCACCTTTTCACCGATTACGCGACTCGTGACCTTGCGCCTCGCGAGATTACCGCGCGGCCCCTCCGCTCTCGGAAAGCAGCGAAACTTGCCAGGGCGAATTCCGCAGTCCCTCCGCGTGCCGCAGTGACGCGTCTCACGCTGTGCATGGAAACGGGGCGGAGCCTTTCCGGCGGAGCTCCGAAATGCGGGAATTACCGCGGCGACTCCGCACCGAGCGTGCCACCCCTTGAAAATCCGTCCTTGTCCGGAATTTCGGAGAGAACTCCATTTCCGCGGCGGATCTCGTCGCAGGCCATCGTCAGAAATATCAAATGAAACATAGTCCACGATTCGCCTGACCGAATCGTTCAACGAATGCTAAATATCAGATATACATACATAGGGAGGATCGATCTTTGATGTTCATACCTGACATATTCATTCAATACATCCCTAGTGACGAACAAATGCAAAACCAAGATTACCATTGCCTTGATCTTGCGCGGCCAAATCTTGGTTTTGCGCTACTTGGGCTTGCAATAATATCGAGATCTTGATTTTATTGTCGATCTCCCGCTTTTTGCGTTACGAAGACCAATTTTGCTCTTGGTGGAAACGCTCACTCGAAGCTTGAGCGAAGTCGGCGTCTTTGACCCAACCCTCGATGTTTACGGAGCAGGGAATCGTTTCCGGTATAACGAGGATATATCCCGGGGGTGAAGTTAAAGGGTGGTTTACATGGCGCGCAGTGCAAAGAGTCTCGATACGTCGGACCGCGTTATCCGTTTCGGGCGGGATCAGACGTCGAGGTTCGACGAGGGGAGGAGGCGAACTCGCGGGGGTGCGGAGAAATCGCTCGATTCGATTTGGCCAAAGAGAGAGCCCGGAGAAACGGAGGAGCGTTTTACGATCTATCGATGCGATCACCGGGGCGCACCAATTTGGTGCCTCCTCCCCCGCCGCCCTAGGGACCCGATCCCTCTTCCGGAGCGACCCGTAAACTCGATTCCGCCCCGGATTTTCTGACTCGGATTACAAAAGGATTGTCTTTAGACGATCCTTTGTGCGGAGACGGCGAACCATCGGTCCGATACGCAAACTCCGATTTTGCACGCGCACGACGAGTGCTCCCCGATCGAGACGCGCTCCGATGCACCGCGATCCGAATGCATTTTTTGAGGGCAAGCCGCATTTCCCTCGGTCGAAAAATCCTGCTTTTTTCCGGCCACATTTGCCACTCGACGTGGCTGTGCTCGCGAAAATCTATTGTACAACGCGTCGGATTGTTGTTCGTCGTTCCATTGATTTTGCATTAACGCGTTGAGTAGCGACCCGAACGAATGCACGTTGCTTTAATAACTTCGTCGTATTACTGTTTGACGTTCCGTTTGACGAGCGCATAGGTGTTTACCGGTGCTCGAGTGAAACAAATAGCGGGTCGTTTCCGCGATCGATCCGTCGTCGATAGGTGCGTCGGAGAGATTTCACCTGGATGAAAACATGTAGGAATAACGAGGACAGGCGATCGTTAACGAAGAGAATCTCTGAGATATCGATTCGCTATCGGTCGGGACGAATTTTCACGCCCATCTCCTGCAAGGATTGCTCCTGATTAATTACACCCTGGTACAATGGCGCGATCCGGCTGGAGCACCCTTTCTCCGGATTGGACGATTGCGATCTATCAATATTAACTTCGAAGCTTACGGAAATGATTAATCATTCGGTCGGACGTATGTATATGCGCGGAACAGGATTTCGCGGGGTGCGAACAGAAACGGGCGAAGAACCAGGACGGAGACCGAGTTTCGAAAATCCAGGACGCGAGTCGGCGCGATTTCGATGCTCCGCGTTGAATCGAGAATTTCAATTGTTAGCGCTAATGGAATAAGCGGTAATTAACGAGGCTCTACGGTTGATGTGATAAATCCGCGGTGGATTACTACGGTGCCTGGTCGCCATAGATCGTTCGGTTTTGGCACCCGGCTAAAAAGAGGAAACAAACCGGATTACTTCCGTCGAATCGGGCGGTATTTGTTTTTGTATAAGTAGCAGCAGGCTGCACCACCCACGTTCGATACCTCGATTCCGAGGAACTGCATCGATGCGCATCGTTGCATATTGCTGGAATTATTTTCTCAAAATTGAGGAAAATGGGCCTGTCTCTAGAGAGCAGATTTCCTCGGGGAGGGATAAAAAGAAACGGCCTCGCAATCCGACATAACTGAGGCTCGTTGAAATATGAATTCCCAGGGAAATGTCCTCTCTGGATGGACTTAATCCGGGTTAAGTTTCTCTTTTAGGCGATGAGTCGAAATGCAAACTGGAAGTGGGTCCTGCGGCCACGTGAGGGGCGCAGCTCTCAAAAATGGAACCTTGAGAAGATTTTCGCGGCTTCCCCGAGAGAGCAGGACTCGGCCGTGGTCGATACTCGGTAGCCCGATGTGGTTTGATATAACGAAGCGTGCTCGCCGAGCTAATTAGCTGGCACCCAAGCCTAACTAGCATCGCACGTCATCCCTTCCATCGATCCGCACCCTTCGCCCGTTAACGCGTGTCCTGTTTTGACGTTTCGCAGCTACCGGCGTCGAGTCAATTCCGATTCACGCCGTTTGCTCGCGCCTTTCGCACCCCTGCGCTCGAGGGTGGCTCGAGAGGGGATCGAAATTCAAAGAGGAACACGGTGTTGTCCCACTGCGCCAAAAAATGACACCAAACGAGCTCTCGAACTCGTCGCTTTGCCAGAACGCCGCGAACCCCTTTGACTGACTGATCGGCTACCTTCTGTACCCTTGCGCCACAATAGAGGCCCTTAAAACCCCGATTTTCTGAAACAATGCAAGCCTACCAGCTTGGATGTAAGGGAATAATATCAATTCCGTAGATGGTTGGTCGGAGACGAATTTTGTTCAAATTCGAAGCTCGACGCTAGTCTCAGTCTGACTAATGGCGGACCGAAACCACTTTCCACCGCCAGCATTGCGCTGCAGCGCTGCAGCCGAATGCAGTCCTTAGTCCCCGAGACCGATGAATGCGTCCGATCGGGTCTGCGGATTTCCGGATTTCCGGACATCCCTGGGCGAATCCACGTCTCGCATTCGTCATACCAGGGCGATTCGGTCGGTCGAGCCGGCGGACAGGCCGCGGTTTGCTAAGACAGCCCATATAGTCCCGACCTTAACCCAAGGCACGCGCTGCATTAATGCACCCCCAGTCCGAGCGGGATGCATCCGACCACGATTGTGGGCACTGGGAGATGGATGGTCCCCACCGTGAGTGGTCCCTGAGCCCATCCAACGTGCGCCCTGGAAATCGAGCACAGGGACGACACCCTTACTCTTAAATCCCTCAACCCCCGGATTTTTTTAATATTCAGCCTCCTAACTAATAAATCCCCAACTCGTGGGGAACAAATCATTCCGGCACATTTATCAAACCCCACGACGCGTGTACCATTTTCGAAACACGTCGGACGGAAAGTCAGGCAAAAACGGCGAGGAAGGGAAGGCGTTAAGGATCCGCCGAGGAAGTTTGACGCGGGGGTAATTTATTATCGCGAGCTTTCCCTGAATTTTAACCGCCGGGTGGAGGAGCCGTTTCGGACAACCGGGAATAGCTTTTCCAGACTCTTTCGAAAAATGGAGCTCGCAGGTGAAAGACGATTTTCGGGGTACTTAGAGGAGAATTTTATCCCATCGATCTCATTTTCATCTCCGGTTCTTGCGGTGGAGATGGATCGGGAACGGGACGCGTCGCGTTTCGAGACGTTGCGACCGCCTTCGGTCGTGCAGTCGCTGGAAGCGAAGTCTGAAATAAAGTGGGATCAGGTGTCGTCTCGGTATCGGGAAATACTTCGCTTTGATTGCTCCTCGTTGAGACGGGACGGCAGAAACGCGGAAGGCGAGAGCCCGGAGGTGTAGTGGCGTGTAACCAGTTAAGAGTTAATATCGCGCGAGTCTGTGGATTTACAGAGGGCCGTTTAAGAGTAATCGCGGGACAAATGGAGGAGGTCTCCGGGGAGAGGGAGGGCGGGAATCCTTAAGGGGCTCCTCGTTATGCGAAAACACTTTACCGTCGAATCCTGGGCTTTTTATTTCCTCTTGCATCAATTTACAGCTTCGACCGTCGAGGAAGAGCGTGTTCCTCCTGGGAGCGCCTTCGATGAAGGCTGGTCATATTTTTCCCTCCTTTTTTTTCTCTTTTTTCATATCTGCCCTTAAGGATCGCTCTTATATCCGGTCGCAGACTCGTCATTCGGAAAATGCCCTTTCTGCCGACATCCTTATCCGTCCCTTCCGCAAAATACTGCAGATCCTCGCGGTATTTTCATTACCTCGTAACGGGTATTCTTCTCGGTATTACTCTCCCGCGGAAGTTCCAAACTGCGCGGCGTTATTCAAACTCGGTCGCCGCGAAGTCACAAAGTGATACGAGATATATTACTCTTAAGATATTCCCCGGCACGTCCCCGCCATCTTTCAAAGGGACACTTTGCAAGAACTCGGACAAAATGAAGAAATACTTGCTTGTCCCCGGGATGTTTGCTTCGAAATCTTTCCTTCCGGACGTCGGAAACGATTTGCGGGATATTTTCGGGTCTGCGAGCCGACGAGCGGCGAAGAATGATTATCGGCGTCGAGATCCTGGAGAATTTCGGAGGATGATCCTTTGACGGAACTTGAGGTGGGACGCGTCGAACCGCCCTCGGGGTGTCTCCGATTTCTCCGCGGAAAGAGGGATCGTTCCTAATTCCGGCGACGACGGTGTCCCCGGAAACCGAAGAAGGGGGAGAAAAACGCTAACGACCCGTTAACCCGCAATTGAATTCGTCGACGGGCCATACGGTCTCTTGCGATAAATTGATCTCCGCCGCCCCGACGCGGCAGTTGCGCCGCAGACAATTAATACCGAATAATTGAAGTTAACTATGGCATTAAAATTCATCCCTGGACGCTCGTAAATCCGGTAGTCCTTGGCCCCACTAGAGATTGCAGGCATTAACGGCCGAGGCCGTTAGCCCAAGGAGGGAGATGCAACGCCGACACCTCGCGATGCACTTTGCCAAAGGACTCCTTATTGTTGGCGGAGAAGGAGCCGATGGCTGTCAAATCAATGCCCGTCAAACGTGAATTAAATTCGATAAAGTGCGAAATACTAATGGCACCGTTTCCAGTTTTTGTCTCTCCCTCGGCAGAGCGAACGTGTCCTTTTCGTTTAAACATCGAACATGTACCGCCACTTCGATCTGCTCTTCATTGATCGGGCCTTTTCGTTTCGCAGGAGTGGACGGATTACAACTTGCAGTGGAACGTCACCGAGTACGGTGGAGTGAAGGACCTCCGGATAACTCCGAACAAGCTCTGGAAGCCGGACGTCCTCATGTACAACAGGTAACGACGACTCGCGTCATTTTTAACGAGGATTGATATCGCTTCTTTAGATCAACGTCCGGTCCGCGGTTGTCGCGTCTTAAGCTAATAAATACTCTCCGTTCGGGTAAAACTCCGCATCCGCGGAGAAACCGCGCAGAAAAATAAGAAACTTGAAATGCGAAGATTCGAAACGGAATTTCAAACCAAACAATTCGTTAATCACCTTCGATCAGCGAAATAAACGTTTTTCTACCACCTCCTCAGAATTTCGACGTTCGACTTCCGCGAGAGAGTCCCCTCGAGGGTTCGAAATTTTCCCTAAGAATTAACCCTCAAATCGGGTCCTTTAAAGATCTCTTAAAATGCACATCGCCTTTCAATTCTAATGAGACGGGAAAATATGAAACGTACAACGGAAGGAAACGTAAAAGTGATCTCTCCTTTTAACTCGAATTCCAAATTCCCGATACGACGGAAACGCATAAGGGGAGGAAAAGTAACGCGAATAAGGACGTCGTTATCGAAAGCGAACTGAGAACTTGCTTGCATTTGGTGGAAATAAAGAGGGGAAAAAAGTATATGTAATATATAATTTCTTAAGTTGGAATCTTCAAGTCAGGGAGCCATGGTCCTCGGGAAAAGTCTTTACAGTGGACTTGAAGATGTTTTCGATTGTTTCACGTCGGTAATCGTCGATGCCCGATCTCCGGTTTCCGAAGAAGATAAAAATCTCATCGCTAAATGGCACGGCCGTAAAACGGCGATTAAACGTTCTCGCAAATCGAAGCCCCCGTTAAACGAATCCGGAGGGTCGGCCACCAGTAAAACGAGGGAACGGTCTCACAGCGGCATTCAGAATGTTTCAGAAGAGCCCAGTCGCATTTAAACGAGATTCGTACGAACCGTCCGAGCCGTCCTACGATATCGTTGTAACTAACCACTGTCTAGAATAACGGTCGTAAGGGGTACGTAATGTCTTTTCCAAGTGTTGCTTCTCGCATCTTACCTATTGAGAGTGTATTCGAGACCCCTGATATATACATATAAATATATATATATATGCATGTTTATTTGACTCCATGCTAGAGAACTATAAAACAACGTACTTTGTCCACCCGTACCTGTCACGCAATATATGTATATATATATACATACACGTGCATATACATATATGTGTACGTATATATATATATTTACGAAACTACGCATATTTTACAGAAATACCCACATTCTCCGTTATGTACCTTTTGTAAATATATCGCGCCTGTACGATCACGAAGCCCGAGTCGTAGACGCCGCGAGTCGCCCGATTTTTTACTCCGAGACGCAGCGAGTGAATTTCCTCCTCGGGGTAAAAAGAAAGAAGTATAAAAAAATTCCCACGAGGAATAGCGAAGGGATTCTCGTTCGGTCTAGTCGAAGCTCGAATTTCGAGCTTAATTAATCCGGGTTTCGGGTTTCGGCGAAGACTCTTGGGACCGGGGTGGGAAATACAGGTGAGGGCTCGAAACCGGGCGATTCGCGGCAGGTTTTACGATCTTTGCAGCACAACGTACGGAATAACGTTAGTGGCACGAAAGTAACGGCCGCTGGGCCAGCGAGAGGTCTCCGGTTCCCGAATCCTCCTTGGCTCGTTTCCGCAGGACGTCCCTCAGGGGAGAAGATCGATCCGTCCGATTCCCGCGGGAGGAGATCACGGGATGCCGGGGAGGTCTCGCGGTCCAGACGTTGCTTCGCAACCACTTAAGAATAATGGACTAGAATAATGGAACCTAGATTTAAACGACAACGCTTAACGACATCCGGACGCCAGAAGTTCCGCGACATCGCGAAACGTTTGGCGCCCGCCATAATACGCTCGCACTCGCCCCAAACGCGGATTTTCCCAACGGGACGTCGCGACGAGATCCAGTGGGATCCATTGCTCAGCCCGAAGCATTTACTCGAAGCGGTCGGGGCTATCGGAACATAAAATCCCGGAGAGAAAAACGCATCCCAGGACGCGGTCGAGGACGCGTGCTCGCTCGAAATAGCAGGAATTTACGGGGCAACTTTGTCTCGATGCTCCAGGACCCTCCTACCAGGCCCCCGTGACGTATATCGGTGTATAGATCGTAAAGTTAGATTCCGGTAAAGGGCCGTAACTTAGTGCGCCGTCACGCCCGAAAACCGCGCGATTCCGGCCGTGGTCGTCGTGGAAGGACCTCTGCGGTTCGCGGCGATCGCGAACACGAGGTCCTTGGAAGTGTAGGGCGTTCAACGTGTCGGCTCTCGCTTTGTCGGTTACCTTGAGTTTACACGGTGATTACGGTATACTGGGCGTAAACCGGGACCAACTGCGGCGCGCGAAGCGGAATTAAGGAGAAGACGCGGCCTTCTAGGCTCGGGTTAGGCGAATCGATTCGCCTCGCGGCAACCCGAGGTGCGGCTCGAGGCCTCGATTTCTTTTTACTTCGCCCGGAAACCAATTATTTCCTAGAGCGTTGGACCGCGAGGGTCTTGTCGAGGTCCGCCTTGCTTCGCTCCGAGCCTCTCCTCTGCGGATAGAGGGTGGAAACCGGGCGCGGAGGGCGAAAGGAGAGGAGGCCTCGTCTCCAGGGGCGAAACGAATTCCGTGGGCACGCTCCACAACGGGTCTCTCGTTAAATTCGAGCGGTCGTAACTCGGCCGGACCGAGCGTCGTAAAGTCCCGCTTCTCCCTCGGGACCCGTGCCCGAGTCGATGCGTTAATCGGCCCCCGCAAATCGCGTTCGAATTAGCCCCGAATTAGCGAACTCACCCGCGCGGGCGTCGCCATGTCGGTAACGCTATCAGACATTTCCCCCGTTAACGCGCACTCAGGGGGGCCGCGCAACGCGTGTATCTCCAAGGAGCCCGGAATCCGCATTCGACACCCTGCGGTCGATTCGATCGCCCCCGTTATCCCGCCGAGAACGACCGTCGAATTATCCCGCGAGGGCCCCGATAGGGCGCCATATCGCCGCAACTCGGATACGGGGAGATAGGATGGACCCCTCGGTTTACGATGACGCGTTTACGGTTCTGTATCGACTAACTCGTAAGTGTCGGACGATAGTCGTTCGCAAGCCGACAGGAGTCGCCGCGCGTTTCGATTTCGCCCGTTACCTCGTAATTGCGATCGAACCCCCGGAACCGGGTAATTGGCGCGTTTCGAGGGCGCCGTTAAGCGAAGGTGGACGGTGGAGGTGGCGATCCGGAGAATCGTGGCAAGGGGCAAGGAGAGAGAGAAGATACCCTCTCGTCGCGCCGCGACCGATTTTCTCGGCAATTAGCCTCGCCGAGTGCGGTTTTCCTCGGTTTCCCGGTACCGCGTCTTTTGATCGAGTCGCGCCTGCGGATGCTCCACTTTGTAGCGACCTGACGCGTTTGTTCGCGTCGACTCGACGATCCAAGTTGCCGCGCGTCGCCTGTCGGGTCGATCCACCGCGGGCTGATAATTGGACGCGCGGTGCGGTCGAATGCGATTATCGAAATCGATTTATCCGGAGCGTGGCGGCCGGGAACTGGATAGACGAGTCGGAGTAAAAACTCCGTTTACTCTCTGTAGCCTAGTTTCGGGAGGTGCGGCCAAGAGCGGAGACAAGAGCGCGTTAACGAGCGAGCGGGTCGCGATTTTCGACGGCGTCTACCCGACGTCCCGTTTCGAGAACCCCGATGCGACGCGAGAAGGGCCGGCTCGTTTGGGGCGAGTGCGATTTAATTGTGTTAATAATTAATGGGAGACGACGTCAGGCTACCCCGTTACTGCGGGCCACCTTAATGGCCGAGCCCGTTGCTCGCTCCCTCGCGCGGTTCGCTCGCTCGAGCGACCCGCGAGCGTTCCGCCGCGATCCGAGCCTCGTTTCCGAGACACCCCTCGCTCGTGGGAGGCTGGAAAAAATCGAGAAGGTCCCACGATCAGGAAACCGAATGTTAAAGAGATTTTGGAGCGGCCACGGGCGAAGGAAAAATGGCGAGGTCGAGCTCGCTCGGCTCGCGGCTCGGAGGGAGCGAGTTCCGCGGCCCGGTCGGTGAAACCCTAACCGCTCGGCTTAAACGAATCAGCCGTTTAAACCGCGGGGCCTTTGAGCCCGAGATTAATCCGAAGTCGGCTAAACCTGGAGCTAATACCTTTCGGGGCGACCGGACCCGAGGATAAACGCATAAAAGCAGACCTCATCCCTTAATCACAACTCGCAGGCCGACCGGCGCGGCCGGATCGAGGCGTCGCCGAGACTCGGTCCTCGATTCGCAGGGAACGGGGGAAATGGCGACCCTCCCCTGGGAGACCCGCACAAGGGGTTGGTCCGTTGATTTTCCGAGGGAAATTCGAGAAGAGGGCGACGTCCTCCGCTGAAGCGAGTCGCGACCAGGCCCCGTGGCGACGCGTTATTAATTAACGAACCGCACATGCCGCGCCGCGTGAAAATGAATATTTCCTTTTCACGCGGGAGGTTGACAGAGGGAAGCAAGATTGCGCCGCCATATTGGCGAGAGGGAGATTCGCGGATTCGTGGATTCGCGAATTCGCAGATTCACCCACCCCTGTCGTGGAGGTCGCAGGAGTCGCTCCGGCCGCGCCGGCTTCGCCGGCAATCAGCATGTCCTTAAAGAATTGCATTAAAGAATAAACCGTGGACTCTAATCGATTACGAGCTGGAGGAAGGCAACGGGGCAGGTTCGGGATAATTCCCGAGGCCCGTCGTGAACTTCTCGTCCATAGAAATCCGCCACGCCGCCCCATTGCGTCCCTCTGGTGTGGAAAACTGACACTAAACAAACTCCTGGACCGTACCCGTAAAACGAGAAACCACTAAACGGAACTGGATAAAAAAAGTAAACCATAAGTCTGCATGCTACGCGCGAGAGGGCACGTGTGCAATCTCAGACCCCTGACCTGGACATTCTCTGAGGAGGAGCGACGTCTCCGTCGCTGCGCCCTGACGGACGTCGCGTCGACGTCGGTTCGGGCGTCGCGTCCGTCGACGTTCCTCCCGTTCACTAAACGAGTCGATCGAATCGTCACTCGGGTAGTCGGGAACGAATCGATGGTCCAGAAGCGACCTACATGTGTCATCGATCTGTCAACCGGGGAACATTGGGGGACTTCCCATCTGCACGTATCGAAGGTACAATTTTTCTACATGTTTCCGGCGGTGATCATCAGGGACACTCGTAAATCTGGCTGCCACTGTTGCCAGTTAATTCCTATTTACAAGTTTTGTGCCGCCCGCCGCGGAAAATTCTGTCGACTGGGGGAAGTTTCGGGGGAAACACCCCCGCGCGTAATTGCGAATAATTGACGAGTTTCGCCACGAGCTCGGGTCGCCGCTGGGGCGCGAAATCGCGGGGACGGGATGCGATTTGTTCCCGCGACTCTCGGGAACCGACGTCTTTGTCGGCGGGGAACAATCGCACGAGAATTCGAGAACTCGGAAAACGCCTCGGAAGAGGGAAAGCACTGCCGCCGACGTCCGCCTCGACGACCCCCCAGTCGACCCGGTCCGCTTTTTTACGACGAGCCTCGCGATGAACGCGCCACTTGGAGGAATGCTTCTGCCCGGAAGGGGATTTCTGCGATGTCCCTCTCGCGGATCGTCTCCGACAATGGACAGCCCGGAGACTCGAAAATTCCTTTTGACGTCGCCGACTCCCCTCGAATCCTCGTTCCAGAAAAAAAAAAGAAAATCGCTCCCCACTTCGCCCTTTCGAGAAAGCACCGCGACTTTTCGCTCTCGTTTTTTCCGAAATTTTATGAACTTTAAAAAGTCGACCCTTTTCACGTCTCCGCGTTGGTTCGTGATTTTCGCTTTTTGCGGGGTTGGATTCGTGGTTTCGGAAAATGGAAGCAAGGGAATATTCGCTGAGACAGATACGAAAGGGTGGAGAGGAGAAAAGTGGAGGGCTCCAGAAAGACTCTTCTAGCCTCGATGGAATCGTTTCCGACTACAGACTCCACCTGCGTGTTTCCTTCTTTGACGGCGTTTTTCGGGAAGATTCTTACTCGCGAAACGCTAAACGCCACCCTCGGGTCTTTCTGCCCCCGAGACCTCCTCGACACGAACTTAATGTCGGTCGATCGCTTCGCGTTACTCCATTATTCTTCAGATTTTCAGACTTCGGACACTTTCGGGCGTGGGCTTCAAAAGTCACCCCCTGTCGGGTCCTGGGAACGGGATAATTCGCGCCTCGCGGAGTTTCGGAACGGCTTCAAACCTCGTCTCGTCTTCCCGTCGACCTACATTTCCGGGCAACTCTCGGCGCTCCGAAGAGACCCCCAAGGATGCCTCCTGAAGGAGGCCGGACCAAATCGTCGTTATCCCGGCTTCATTAAGTTTACTACCCGCCGTTATTAATTCACCCCTAACGACAGTTCTGGAAAAAATTCGGAGATCGCTTCCATGGTCGGATTCGATTATCGAAGAACAAAATTAGTTTTGGTCTTACGGATTTAATTCTGAAAATGTGCAAAAAATGCAAGACCAAGTCCTGACTATACATGCAAGACCAAACTAAGACTCGACCGTACAAGACCGATTCTGCTCGTCACCGGGATCGATTGTTCCCAGGAGGTGAAGATTCCCACGGGTGGCAAAAGGAGCACCCCGTTCGCTCCGAATCCCTCGATTCCGCTCATGAATATGCAACAAGACGAACGGGCGCGAAACGGAGGGCTGGGGAAAATATTCGATACCTTATTCGCGGAGGGCCCGACGTCAAAGGGCGCGAGTCGGGTCGGCACTTTGCCCGGCCCTCGTGTCGGGGCACCTACTTTAAACTTCGGCCCAAGAAACCTGATTACAAAAACTTGGCTGGTACTCGCCAGACCCAGGAGGAGAAAACGCGTCCCGTGTAAATGGGAACTTTCCGAAATTTTAAATTCAGTTCCTTGCAATTACCCGCGCCCCGCGCGCCACGGGGTGATTCGCCGGTCTGCCAATGGGATTTAAACTTGGCGGAAAAAGCCCGCGAATGGGGAACTTTTGAGCACCGAGTAAAGCTAGATGCAATTAGAGAACGCCGGGACGCGTTATTTCGGTAAAAGGCGGATTTCGAATGCAGAATGACAGCCTGGGAGAAAGGGTCGACGAGTTCGGTTCCTGGTGGAGGAGAGATTCGACGCGTACTTTTCTTGGAAAATTCTTTCCCATCTCGGAAGTCTCTTCGAATTCTCTGAAATATTCAGGAGTCGAAGTTCACCGGGAGAGAGTTGGGAATCGGGTCGGAGGTTACTCGATAGCGCGATTCGATGCGTTCTTCGTTTCCGGCTTGGATGTCCTTTGACGAGAGGATTGCACTCCCAGTAACAGGTGACCCAGTTTGCCGACCGTGAAAATATTTAATTCTCCGAGTTGGCACTCGCCGGGCTATCGATTACTCGCACTTGATGAATAGTTTGACCAGCAGTCCGAGTGGCCAAAGAAAAAGCAATAAAGCTCGAATTCGGCGACCCCTCCATACCTTTTCGAGAGGGCGTGTCGATTTGCGCAGAGTAATTACGGAAAATTCGGAAGGCCTTGTTTCGTTCCCACTTACCTATCGATACGTGCAAAACGGGAAGTCGCATCGTAGATCGCGAGAAAAAAAAAATCGAGATGGGAATCTTTTTTTTTATTTATTACAGAGACTGCAGGAATTTCAAGGATTTCAGGGATTTTCTCAGACAATCCTTGCGCAGTGACGATTCGTTCTGACGATCGAGATTTGTCGAAAAGGATCGATACTCTTTCCACGATCGGTGATACAATGGGTTACGGTGATCTGGGGAGATAAGTCATATCTATCGATTACTGCTCATTCGGTCGGTCTCGACACTTTCTTTCCCACACATTTTCAAGACACTCGGCTCGAGATCGACAAATCGCGTCACCTCAGGGTCAGGCACTCTCACTCCGGGAAACCGATTCGACGCCATTTCCATTCTTCAGCGAGTAAATCTCCTAAACCGAACGTTCGCGTCCGCGCAAACCGTCACGCAGTCGCGAGCATTAACCGTCCGTTAAATCGTAAAACGGCTCCGTTAGCCTCCCAAACCCGCGGCCATCCGTAAACGAAGTGTCGGTCGATGTTAAACATTTTCGGTTAAAATAATTCGCGATCGTTGATAAGCTCTTTAGAAGTCGGGCCGATAAAGGACGCATCGCCGGTCGCAAGTTACGCGCGAGTGCGTCAAATGCGAGAGCGAATTTCGAGGCGTCGCTTTTTTCCGCCGTTGAAAATATCCGCTTAATATGGACGCGTTTGACCGTAAACAATGCAAATTCAAGTTTAAAGTCCGTAACGAGCGAATTCCGTCGGACATAAACCCCGAGTGACGACGTGAAATCGGCACACCAAGTCCAAAATGACGAACTTCTGTCGTGCCCCTAAACTCGCGTAAATCCGGAGAAACTTTGCCGGGAAAGAAAAAAAAGATCCAAACCGGAGCGAAACAGGACGGAGGTACTTTAAGATTTCCCTGAAAAGACGGCCACAAAACTTCTCTCTTCGTTCATCATCTCTTCCCTTTACAACATCTTCGAAATCCGCCCGAAGAGATCCTGACGAGACCGCGAATCTTGCTCAAGAAGTTCCGCGACTCTTGGAGCGCGTTAAACGGCGCGTTAAAACCCAAGGAGGCGTAAACGCGATTCGAGCTTAACTTCCTGTGCAAAGATGCTCGTTCGCGACATGTCGAACGCATCGGACGACATTTCCTCGCGGGATCGGGGACGTCTCGACGCCCTCATCGCCTCCTTCCTGGTTCGACGCCGGTCGCTCGGTCCGCTAAACCCGCTAACGACCGCTAACGATTGCTAATTACGATCCCTTGGCATCTACATGTATATAATATGTGTACACACATGAAACGGTATAGTGCGGATGAGGGTTTCGACGGGACGTACCAAACAAACGTGGTGGTCACGCATAACGGCAGTTGCCTGTACGTCCCACCGGGCATCTTCAAGAGCACATGCAAGATAGACATCGCTTGGTTCCCCTTTGACGACCAACACTGTGACATGAAGTTCGGATCCTGGACCTACGACGGCAACCAGGTACACTACCGCCTCCACACCACACAGGAGCAACGCAAACACGCACACACGCTACACACACGTGCGCCACACGCCCAAACGCGCGAACCGACCTCTTAAACGTCGAGCGACGTGACCAAAACCACCCCGAGCGAGTCCCTCGGGAACGAGTACCCACTCCCGAGGGCACGCATTAATCCGAATAGGGTGCCATCATCAACGAGCGCGGCTGCATCCAGCTAGGAACACTGCGACGTCCCCTCTAATCGCGTCGACGAGGCGGGACCATCGAATCCATAGATTCCAACTTTTCTTTTTCAATTCCGAGATAGACCGAGAATTTCCCTGAGAGGGAATTTCGGCCTCCAGGGGTACCGGTTCCCGATCTCCGGTGATGGGGCATTATTTCGAGGAACGATCATCGTACACGAGCTCCGAAGTTGGACCTCGAGATGGAGCGCCCGATTAGGGTGGAATAGAGTTGGGGATTGATTCCGGGCGCGATGTGCCAATCTCGCGGGAATCGAAGAAGGGTCGAAGGTCGATGGTCCCCAGAGGGTGAGAGGGGAGGTCGGAGCGTCCATGCCATGGCACGGCCGAGCGCGAGCGATGGCGATGTTACGGGAAGTTGGCCGGGAAGACCTGCTTGAGTGGAAACGGAAGTGGATGCTGCAGTCGCATACTAAGTGTGCTTTCGATGTACCCTTGCGATACCAGACACGACGGGTGGGTTGATTATTTCTGGGAGGCTCCATTTCGCGACTTACGTGTGCGTGGTACCGATCGGATGTCGCGCGGTGAACCGTGCCGGTTGGAGCCGTTCGGGGCTGGATCGTTGACGGGGACAAGGAGGACCACGGTGGAGGGAAGAGGTTTCTACATCTCGGTGGGCGAACGTCGGCTAGGCGTCGTTAATTCGACGGACCTCGCCGACGAACCTCGGCCAGGTCGGACTTCCAGCTTCGAACGGCTTGGCGCAGCGATTGGCGCCAACTGCTATACCCATCCTTGGAGGAAAGAGCGGAAAGCGGGCGTTTTCCACAGCCCGAAGGGGCGAGTTTCCTCTCGACGGTGTCCCGGTGGCGCACGACGGCGGACTCGAGGAAGAGTCCTCGGGTCGCCGCGAGACGAGGGACCGCGACGCCCCTCGAGAGAAAGCCCCTTTACGCGGTCGTTGTCGAGTCCCGTCCACTGGCCGCCCTCCAACCCTTTACGGCATCGATCCAGCGGGAAATTAACCTATCTCTCGTCTGCTCCCGCGAGCATCCCGTGCCAAAGGGAGCAGCGGGACCACCGTCAATGGAAACCCGGCGCATCGACGTCCAACCTCCAACCTCGCCAACCTTTTCCCGCCGGCCTTATCGCCCTCTCTCTCTCTCTCTCTCTCTCCACCTTCAACTCCGCCCTTTCGCCACCTAACAGTGCAACACACAATAGCAACGCTCCGTAGATAGCCGTACTCACGCTTCGTAGCTTCAGAATTAAAGGGAGAAACTGTGGGCGGGTGGGAGGTGGCCGGGAAGGGGAGGAACGGTCCCCGATAAAAATCACCCGTGAGTCGAGACGTATCGAGATATATATATTGATTATATATATACCGATATATCTTTCCCGGTCGCACCGACTCGAGCTTCCATCAGCTTACCACCGAGCCAAGGCCTTCCTCGGGGTCGTCGAGGGGAGGTCCGGGACCGTGAACCCCCATGTCGAGAACCTCTTGGCACCTCTTTTTGCCGACCTCGACGACCTCGGCAATGATCGCTTATCCGGCGATCGAAGTCGGCTACGCCGCCATTTTGGTGAACGGTTTTCGCGTCGCCGATGAGGGAGTCGCAAGAAATCGGGGAATTCTCCCTGTTGGCGCACTCGTTCCGAATGCGGAACCGGAAGTCGGGCCGGAGGCTGAATGAAAGCGCCAATGTTCCGATGTCGCTTGCCGGTGTGTGTTCTGCTTGTTTGCACGCTTCCAAGGCGAAGCGAGGGCTTCGACGGAGTTGCGTCCTCTGGACCGTGTGTGCGCGTACGCGTCCGTGCCGTGGCACGCATACGCTCGCGTTCGCGGGCACATGAGTCCACAAACCCGCGTCTAGGTCGAATTCGGGTACCGGCACCCCGAAGTTACAGAGGACGGACCCCCACGGAAGGACGCTTCCCCACATGGTCCGGCGCGCTCTCTGGGATCCGCGCGATCCGCATCGGCCACATCTCTGACTCTACGTACTCTACATGATCCCACACTATATACATCGACCAGTCAAAGCAGGGACCACGTGATTATGTCTGAGCTGAGAAGAACGATTTTGCATGGGGCACACGTTCGGCGTCACTCTACTACCGACTCCGCACCACCGCTTCGGCGCGTCCACCCTTGAAGAATGGCGACCGTCTCGGGACCTCTTTCTCCTGCCCGGTCGCGACGATTCGCATTTATAATCGATTCGAATCGAATTTTAATCCCGTCGCCCCGTGACCGATCGAGAGGTGTCCTGGTCCCGCCACCCCCGATCGACGCCAATTCGGTTCCTGGACGCTAATTCGAGCGGCGTAACGAGGTTAGCTCGTGAAACCTGGACAGGGCGGCGGGACGCCGAGTCGACGGATCCATACCGAGAGAGTCGAGGAGAAAGAGCCGCTTAGGTGATTTTAGGGGTGCGGAGTCGCCACCCTCGCGGACTAGCGAGACAATGAGAGCAATCCACCGAGGAGACGAAGAAATCGCGAGCGCTCGTGGCTCGTCAATGGAACGAATCTCTTTGGACGAAGGATCGATCGGCCGTCGATACCGGGGTATCTCGTCAAGGTGCCTCATCGAGGACGCGTCCGACAGGACGCTCTTCCGCTCTTGGAGGAACCTTGGACGGGTATCGGAGGTTCTTCGCCGAAAACGAATCCTCCTCCGTTTTCAAGGTGACGGGGGAGGATTTTTCGCGGTCCGTTCGCGTGAGCAATGGCGACCAGGGGGGGGAGGTCGCGGGAAAGCGCGGAGCGAAGAAGCTTTTCGTGCAATTTGAGCCGAGTCCAAGTCCGAGAGGGAGTTTTACCGGCGCTCGATAATTTCCCGCCACCCCCGCCGCCCCCCGTCGGTCCGGGCAGGACGACGGCGGCCCTAATTCGGAGAACACCGCCCGGAGCTAGCCGAGCGCCGCCATCTTTTCTTCCCGCTCGTCCCTAAACCCGAGCTTCCACCTGGACAGGCTTATTTACAATCCATCAACCCGGAATCCAGGATCTGCCCCGTGGAGTCGATAGCTGAGTGACGCTTCCATGCCAGCCGCAGGCGAGTCCCCATTCCCCGAATTCCCCGTTCCCACCCACCGCCACCCACCGCCTTCGCGGGAGACTCGGGCCCTGATTAATCGCATAATTGATTTGGCTCGGCCGTGGCCCAAGACGAAAGCCAGGTGTATCGCCGCGATTGGCATCGATCCGCGTTAATCGATCACCCGAGCCGTGTCTCCGGAGATTCCGCTCGGCATCCTAATTGGAGAAGACGAGACCAAAGGGAATGTCCCTCGATTCTCAAGGATAAGGGCGAAGGGAGACATTTCGCATTTTTAATCGCGCTCCCTTGAGATACGTCCGGACGTGACAATGGATAAGGCCGTGATCGCGAGCTCGAATTCGATCGTGACTTTTCAAAGCGGGACGTCCTTTCCTTTGAATCGCCCGAGACGAGGCGATCTCGTAATGGACCATTAAGCAGCCCGGGTCGCTTCTCCTCGCAGGGCGGGAAAACTCGGGGAAAGTCGATTTTTCCATTTAAAACGTGATTTGATTGGGTCAATTAGGTACTCATTACTCGCGGACTTTTCGCCCGGATCGAGTCTCCCGGTTCCTCGCCCGATTCCTCCTTGCGATCCGCTTTTCTCGCGAGATTCTCCTCGGTCCGATTGGGAATTCTTGGAGGACGAAGGGAATGGGTGCTCGCCAGGGTAGCTTAAGATTTAAGGTCGCACTCGCCTCGCACACCCTCGAACCTCGACCCTGAAGTCGACTCGATGGGGAAGAAACCGAAGGTCAAAAATTGGGGAACGTCCAACGTCTGGACCGTCTGCCGAAACCTGCGATGCCGCGTTTTACCCCAACCCTCGCCATATCCCTTCGGGTGATGATTTATTTTCCAAGTAGACATATTGAAATTCCCGGGAAGAATCGACGTCGATCTAGAGGAAGGGTCGTCGAAATGGAAGTTCAGGAGGGTCGCAAAAAGTGTAGCACTCTTCGGGGGCGAGGAGCGTCTCGTCCCATTTAAATTTCTCGAGCCAATAAACCGTGAAGGCTCTCTAAGGGCCTCGCCCGAAGATTTTCAAGTTCGGGAACGCCTTCGAGTTCTCTCTCTGTGGAAAGTCGAGGAAAATTCTGACGTTAGTGCGAACGCCTCTTCCAGCCCCTCATCTTGATCGCGTCGATTCCCGGCATCCCTCTGCCATCTTTTTGTGAGTCCCTTCATGCCTCGGATATTTGACCGCCATCTTATTCGGTTCTTTCTCCCGCGTTATTTTTTCGTGATCGAACGTGAAAATACAATCCAGGAAGTCACCCATCATCGCGCGATCCCTGACTAAAGTGACTTCGCATTGAAAACTAAGAGGCTCGAGTGTCTCTTTCACCTGTTGCGTGTTCCATCCCCGTTACGGCGAATTCACCTGACGACTGGCCTCTCACGTGGTCTTTTTCGCACCTGCGGCCCATTTTGCGACCTATTCTTCCGATCGCCGTAGTGTACTTCGGATCGTTTCCTTCCTCGCGACGTATCGCTGGTTTCACAAATGGCAGAAAATGTCAGGAAGGTTCAAAGGGTCTCTCCTAATTTTTCGGGACACCATTACTATTCGGAAGGACAAGCGGAGGCCAGGAGGTGTGTGGGGTGAGTGCCCGCTTTTTCGGATGCGCTCTTACTTGTGTGCCCCTCGACGCACCCTTGGCACCGCTCGTTACGCGGTGCAGTGCGGGCGAGCCTGGGCAAACATGTAAGACCACATGCCGAACCAAACCGAAGATGCGAGGATCCTGATAGGACCGTCTAAAGTCAGGAAAAGAGAGAAAAGGAAACAGAATCGGATGATCGGTCCAAAACGATGCTCGCATTGGCGACTTAAGATAAGATGCGCAAGCTCTCTCGGAAGGGAGGCGCGATTCATGTGCGACCAATCGCCGACCGATCCGGACCGATTCGGCCGCTGCAAGACCGAATATCTGGGTCCTCAAAATTCCCCAAAGCGTCTTTCACCTTTCCACGGAGAGCCATCTCGATAACTAACCCGGGCAATTTTTTATATTATTTTTCCTGCAATTTTAACCGATACAAGGATATCAAGGACGACCACTCGCAGCGGCCTGGCCCGTCGGGAACGGTCGGCGACGAGACCATCCTCGGAAGCATCCGGTGCACGATCCGGCACTACATCGCCACGGCTCGATAATTACACGGACCCTGGGCGCAGCGAGGAAAAAGGCCAGCTCCGCGTTTCGCGCATCGCCCGTTTTTCATGGTAATCGCGGGAAAACAATCCGCGCGGATACGCGAATGCCTCGAGGCTCGGCTTCGGGATTTCTGGAGGGCCGGGCCTTCCGACCGGTGCTTATTATTCGTGATAACAACGGAACCGCAGCCCTGTCGGAAATATAATTACGATTACAATTACAGAGCCAACGGTGGCGGCGAGGCAATTATCAGAGGGATTCGGGAGAGACCTCGGACCCTCGGCCCTTTGCGCCTCGAAACGCAGGAAATTCTCGTTTCCTCGAATACGAGCATCCTGGAACACAGTCAAGTCGCGCATCTAGCCGTCTACATCGTCATGAGTGTATCGGAGGGTATATTCCAGAGTTGGCCGCGATAAGTCTCGCGGACTCGCTGCGCCCGGCACCGTCTCGAGACTCGTAAGCCCGAAAAAGCACCCAACGGGGTGCTCTCCGGCTACCCTCTTGGCAGCGCCTCGACGGTCTCTAGCAACCTATCTTCTCGTGCCCGCGATCAGAGCCCGGGAACTACCGAATACCGTGTCACCCGAGGTCTTAGGAATCATCCCGGCCACTGCTAAGAAGTACACCAAGACCCCCCACAAGACCCTGCAAAGCGCATCGGCCGATCGGTCGCCCGATCGGCGTGCCGCATGTACATACACGCACATACACACACCTCACGTAGCGAGTCGTAGAATTAGACCTAGATTTACAGGAACAGTGGATATACATAGAAATATGCCCGTAGATTGCACGAGTCTGGCCGACGAGGCTCCCTCGCCCTCCTTGGTTTTTCTTTTTGGCTGCATGCTCGCGGACGCCTTCACGAGTGGAGGCGTCAACTAGTGCACGCCGAGTCCGACGAGTTTTGGCGAATGTCTAGTCGTAGATCGTCTCGCTTGATCCCGATCCTGTTCCCTAACACCCGACCTCTGATCCAGATTTGAGCTAGCTGGGCAAAATGACTGGGAACTCGAGCAAGATTCTCTAGTAACCGACGGTCTAGAAAACCAGGATTCGACTCGAGCAAAGTGTCTCACGGATGATCTTAGTGCTCGTTACATGGTTTTCCACGTTTACCCGTTCCCACATTTTGCCCAGGTAACTCCATACAATTTTGGAAAGTCGATCGCGTTGCCTAGTGTAGGCCTTCGTTCCCCGATCCCGCTGTTCGGTGATCCTGATCTGGTTTTTATCGCGAGCTTTCCGAAATCCCGGTCTTCTTGCGGTTCTCCCGGGTCTCGAACTTGCGGAACTTCTCTGGACATCGGTCAAGATGAGTTCCCGAGATGGGCTCGTAAAACCATGGTCGGAAACTGGGCGGTAAGCTCGCGTGATAAAAAGCCATCCTCGTGGGCCGAGTCCACCGGTGCTCGTACCAAGTCGGCCACACCTTCGGATCCTCCCTTGTGTGCGGGTAGTTCCCACCCTGTCAGGGCCACGCGAACTTTCGGAGGTGCTCGACTTTCCGGCGCGTCGTGCGAGCTTCCCCTTTCTCCGGCCGCTTTTTTTCCGCCCTTTCCGTCCCGAAAGCCCACCCCGCGGTTGGCGAGGGGCGGCGCTCTCGACCGCGTCGGAAAAAGAGAAGAAATCGGCCGGAAAGATGGAAAGGGCGAAGGGGGAGCGTAGCCCGAAGAGGAGGATGCGAACCAACACCTTGCCCTGCCGAAAGGGGTTGCTACGCGAGGGGGCTCCGCCGAGATGCGGCCTTGGACTCACCCTTCATGGAAGGCAATTAATTCGCTCGATGTCTGGGCGATTCGCGGAATTTCTCTTTGCCTCCCCTTCTCGGGAGATCCCTCGACAAGGAGGATCTCTCGGGGGTCGCGGTGGACGCGAACTTCGCGGGTGGTCCAATCGTCGACTCTCTCGAAGACGAGCCCCCTCGGCGTAGGAATAAATATTTGCCCGCGAAACGTGTATCGAGTGCACGTCCCGCGACTTGCAGGCTCGTCAGTTTGTCAGTTTGTCAATTTGCCGGCTTGTCGGGTTGCCAGCTCGTCGAGCGCTTATCCGGTAAAGCTCGGCGACAGCCATTTTCAGGCGTGAAATAAGCTCCCTCCTCGCCCCCTGGCTCCTCGTTCCCTTCCCGGCTCGGCCCCCCTTTCTCTCTCTCTCTATCTCGATCTCTCCCGATTTCTCCCCGTGTATACTAATTTCCTCGCGGGATACCTCGAACCGTTAGATCCCGGTGTACATACAAGGCCGCGACACGAGTCGCTCTCCAGTCTCCTCGAAAGCTCGCCGAGCACAATCGGACCCGATAAATCAATTCGAGGGGAGCCCGAATACAAATTTCCAGTCTCGATCGGCTTATTCGGCGGAAAGTTGACTAAATTTGCATGGAGAAGTGCGAGCATACCTCCGCGTGGGTAGGACAAGGAGCTGGGCTCGCTCGAGCCCTCGAGTCCTACTTCTCGATTTTAGACGCCCTCGAGTCCTACCTTTCAATTTTAGACGCCCTTCGAGGGGCGCCACTTTTTCGACACCCTCTTGCCGAAATCGTGGATCGTGGGTGCACACCTCGGCAAGCTTTCCAGATCGGATCGAACGACCCCTTGGCGACAAAAGCGCTTTTGTCGCGGCCACTCCACTCGGTCCGATGTCCCCGAACTCGCATTCCGTGGCGCAAAACTTGGAGCCCACGAGAGGAGAGACGCGCACGTGAACCCGACACGTAGAGGAGCCCGACACCCGTGCATGCATGCGCACATGAGAGAGTACATGGCGTACATGGCGTGATACGGCGTTCACATACACACTACCGACCCAAAAGTGCGATGCGATCGTAGGATCAGCCTCGTGTCCTCCTTTTAATCACTCTTTGACCTTGGTAGCTCGATCTGATTCTCAACTCGGAGGGGGGCGGCGACCTATCCGACTTCATCACGAACGGCGAGTGGTATCTCATCGGTGAGTCTGACTCGAGCACCCGAGTCGCCATCTCAAGTCACGTCGGAATGTGTCTAGTCGTTAGTCGTCGAACCGATCCAAGAATCCGGGAGACCAGCCCGAGGACCCGCGAGCGGACCAAAACTGCATTTACGTATAAAAGAACACCCACGGAAGTGGAATTCCAGGTGGAATTTTCAGAGATCACGTCATCCAGTCCCCGTCACAAGGGGTCCGCCACGTGGGGTCGCGGGTCCTCGTCCTGGACATCCTCCATGCGAGCTCTCGACAACGCTTCCACCTGTTGGGAGGAGATCCCTCGAGGCCGGAGACGTTTTCAAAAACGACCAAGCCCAGGATACTCGAACGTCGGCCCCCGAAATCGTCAAGGCGCCTCGATCTCTCCCTGAGAATTAATCGACGATTCCCGATTCCAGAAGATCGATCGCGAAATTCCCAAAGACTCGCCCCTAAGTCGTAGACTCAGGCTCTAGTCTTTGAAGTATCGTTTGGCTTACTGCATGAATTTTGTCACGAGTATCCGGAGCTCGTTACAACCCCGTAAAAAATTGACGACGACCACGGGCTATCGATCGCTGCGGGATGAGCAGCCTAGTAATTCGTCCGCCGTTCGTCGGAATTTTTACGAACCGTGAAAGATGTCGAAAATTCCTAGCTCGGGCGTCGCGAGAGATCCAGGCGCCGGGGGGTCTCCCAGAAAACGGGGAGAGTGTCACCGATTAATCGCTCGTTCTCCCATTTAGGGATGCCTGGCAAGAAGAACACCATCATGTATCAGTGCTGCCCGGAGCCCTACGTGGACGTGACGTTCACGATCCAGATTCGCAGGCGCACCCTCTACTACTTCTTCAACCTGATCGTCCCCTGCGTGCTGATCTCCAGCATGGCGCTGCTGGGCTTCACCCTGCCGCCCGACTCGGGGGAGAAGCTCACCCTAGGTAACGTAATTCCTCGCACGACCTCGCAAATCAAGGGACAGAATCTCTGGATCTGCCTAAAGCTTGACTCGATGCCCACGCATCTACTCGCGCGGATGCGCGCAGCTTCTACGTGAGCCTTCTCTAACTCTGTCTGTCTATCCGTCTCTCTCACCCACGGCACCCTTGGCATCTCGCAGCCCTCTGCGTTTCTTTCTTTTCGACCAACCGCTATGGCAAGAAAAAAAAAAAAAAATCCAAAGATAAACGTGCAAACCTTAAACCGCAGACGATGGATAAAACGATGATAACAGGTGTACGTATGATAGAGCTGTAGCGTTTAGGGGAGCCGCCCGAGCGGAGCAGACCGGCCAGGCTGATCGATAGGTAAAGCGACTCGGAGATCGGATGCATCCCGGTGCATCGGGTGCATCGGCCATTTCGGATGTTCCAAACACACCGGGACCTTAGTCGGAGTGACGCCTCCGTCATTAAATAGCGGTTAGAACGCCTCGTCCACCGCTAACGAGGGTAGGTGCATCGCGCCCCGTGGAGTGCACGCGGGCACGCGGTGCACCGCGAGCGCGGTAATCTCGTTTATCCGAGATTTCCTTGTTTTTCGGATTACCGTTCCCGGGAACGCGGGGCTGCATCGCGGCAGAGGCTTTCGCCTTTTTTCGATGGGAAGATTCCAGCCCGCGTTTAACCACGAGGAGGGGATTTGTTCTCGGTTTCGGAGGTCGGACATGGGGTATGGAAAGTGCACGACGGTCGCCGAGTTTCCCATCGTGGTGGGTAGCTTGGAAACGGGGGTCGTCGGTTCAAAGGACCAAATCGCCGGGGATACAAACGCCGGCCCGACAAAGTGGTTGCCAGAGAGAATCGCTAATGATAATCCCAAAACTTGGAGGAGCCGAAATTCCTGTCACCGGGGCGGCACAAAGTCGGGAGTTCTAAACTAGTTTCAAGGGGAGACGTGCTAGACCGATTTGGGAGGCTGTCCTTTCAGGACGTCGGTTCGTCGTCGATCGTCGTCGAGCGGACGTCGTCGTCGGGGATGCGCAATTCCTGCCTGCGTTTTGACAACAATTGTCGCGAAACTTCATACGTGGTCGCGATTTCGCGCGTTAATATCGAAGTGAGAGTCGGAGGGCATTTTGGAAATGCCGATCGCGAATCCGCGATCAGCCTGGCGCGGCTCCTCCCCTCGGACGGAGGGATGACGCGTGATCTGAATTTGGATCCTGACTGGGATTTGAATTTGAACTTGCCCGAGGAGAATCGGCATCTCCCGGGACCACACAGGGCCTCGCGTCCCGCTAAACGTTCGGATCACCGTGCCACGGTCGGTTCAATAATTCAGCCTATCCCGACCAGAGTCGGCAAGGATCCTGGGAAGGATCGAAAGGACGCACCACCCTTTCGGAAGTTCCACCCACGGCAGTTCACCCTCGGCAGCTCCACCCGTTAGGGTCGGCCGGAAAAGTGCCTCTCGACGCGAGGGTACAAACTACCGAGGAGCCTTGATCGAATTCCAAAGATTTTGACCGGGGAAAAAATCGTGGTCGCTCCTGTCCCCCATGGATCACGGGGAACCCCCGATTTCTCTCGATGGCCTTCGTTGCGCGGGAATTTAAAAGGGTTCCTCACACCTCCAGGAAAAAGTCGGCTTATGGAATTCTCGCGCGAGGGCGCGCTTAAACCAATTGTTTTAAGCGGTCTCGCATACGCGCCATAGCCGTGTTTGCTCCCAGGAAACGAGCCCCCTTTTTTCCCGCCGTTCCTCTTTTCAATTCAGATGCACTCAGCTAATTAAATCATAAAATATGCACCGCGCAGCGCCGCACGCGCAACAGGGAATAATGTATGGTTCGGCTAGCCGTGCAAGAGCTAGAAGGTGAAGTCCCAAGGAAAGACTCGTTCCCCGAATCTTTCGAATTCCCGTGAGGTACGCAGATTTTCCATTAACGAGATGCAAACGAGGATCTACCCGGCGCGGTTTGGTCGGGAACTGGCTCCGGCACAGTTTCGGCAATCCATGAAATTTCATGAGATCTTTTCACGATCCTGGGTGCTCGTCATTTTTTTCTCGCCCCGGGGCATCCTTCGTTCGCTGGCTCCAGGTGAGACGTCATAACGAGAGTTCGCGCCTCCAGGGTCCAGTTACGAGCGTAATTCCGGAAGCGACCAGGTGGGAAAATACGGCCGACGCTTTTTAATCGCCGGCATACCCATGGTCTCGTTCGCGCTAATATTCCGATATTAAAAATTCCCCTGACCGTCCCATCGCGATGCACTCCCGCACGCTTTCAAATTCTCGCCCCGAAAATCCGCGAAATTCCCGAGGCGAGTCCCCAGGTCCCCGAAGACTCGCTGTCGCGCTTCTTCCCGGGAGATAGTCCGGGATAAGAAGCGGAAACGCGATCCGCGTTAAGCGAGTTCGGGGAGAGCCAACCCCTCGCGCAGTCGGGGCGAGAAGCGGCTCGGGGTAAGAAGCGACTCTCGGGTCTTTGCGAAAGCTCGACGCCGAGTGCCGGCCCACATTCGGCCTCCGTGTGTACACACGGGGCGACACGGAGCGGCCTGGAAACGACCGGAAGGAGGGACTCCTCTCCTCGAAAAAGGTCGAGCCCGAAGGAGGAGGAGAGGGCCGCGTCCGAGCTCGTCGATTCCGTTCTTTCTTCCTCCCGGCTTTGTCCCGGCGGCTCTTCATCTTCCCCGGCCCCGGCACGCTTGAACCGTCCCCTGCTACTTTTCTGCCTCCCCCCGGGAACTACCCGAGCCCTCCCCCAGAGGGCCCCGCCACCCGACGTCCGGCTTTGGTCGAGACTCCGTCTATCTCCCTCTCTTTCGCGTCCTCGCGGCGCTTACTTATTCAGAAAGGGAGCTCGCGAGGGCGAGAAAAGAACGACGAGAGGGAGGAATCCTCGCGATTGGGAGATTCGCGCCTCGAGAGGGAGAAACGCCTCGCGGAGGTCGCGGAGAGGCCGCAGCTTATCGGGCTCGCTCGATAAGGGCTCGCCCCTGGTTCGAGTCTGGATCCGCGGTTCGCCCTCGTCTTCTCGAAATTCTCCCCCGAAACGAAGACCAACGATTTTCCGCGTCGATTTCACGGATCTTCTCCATGCACCCGGTGCGAGGGTGCATCGCGCTGCTCCGTCGAGAAAGGGGTAGCTTCCGACTCACCCCTAATTGGACATTAGCATGAGAAAGGCCGCTACCGGAGGGCTTTGCGAGGCTCGCCCTTTGCCGTGATTCCTCGATTAAACGGCTCGTAAGTTTCGCGGCGAGGGACTCGCGGAATGCCCGGAGGGTCGCGTTTGGCGGGCCGCGATTGACCGTCGATGGTGTCGATTGACCTGCGATCGATCGAAACCGAGATTTCGCCAGATTAGAACCTCCCTCGAGGCCCTCCTCCACGTGGCGAGAATCGACTCGCTATTAGTCGAACCTCCGGAAAATTTCCATCTCCTCGTGATCGCGAGGAAGACGATTTAGAGAACAGGAGGGAGACGCGGTTTTGGGGGATCAGAAATCTCGACGGAGTTGGCTCGGCAAGCCGCGGATCCGCGAGCGGGGAATTAGGCTCGCGCGATTATTCCGCCCCGGTGAATAAAGCCGGGGCGGGAGAATGCGCGCTCGAGTGCGAGAAAACATTTTCCTCGGATCGTTCGCAAAGGGACCGAGTTTTTTCCGTATCGTGCGGTTTGTTTTCTCTCTGGGTTTATTTTCCGCCTCGCGCGTCGATGTTATCTTCGTCGGTGGTATCGAGTTTGCGAATATCGGGGGCCGAAAAAGAGACCTCGACTCCACTCCGCGCGGTATTTAAGGCGCGGTCTCTCCGCATCGGGAGCGGATGGGCGGAAGGGCGACGAACATCTGTTGCGGCCCAATTACCGGCGAGCGGGCCATTCGCTGCACCCCGCTGCACCTCCGCCAGTCGGGTGCAATCCGCATTCGCGGGACCGCGTCCCCGAATTTCTCACGGGCTGGCGCGAGCCAACGTTTTCGCCGGCCGCGTTTCCGCCTGGAATCCCGTCTCTCCCTCGCGCGCCAAACCGGACTGGAATATTAATTAATCGCGGATTATCTCCACGTCCGTCGATTCCCCGTATGCGTTAATTTCTGCCCGAGTCCCTCGACGATCCTGCGCGAGGCGCGTCACCTTCTAACGGTGCTCCATCGATTATTCCTCGCAACGAAGGCCATCGTTCCGGGAAACTCGAGGAAAACGTCCTCTACGATAACTTGCCGAAATTTCCGTGATAACATCGATATCGACTTTAACGTCCCCGTGGCACGAACCACCGTCCGCTTCGAGATCGGCCCCGTGTGGTCATGGTGGTCGGCTTATGGGGACCAAAGGGAGCATCTCCTTCGAGGGAGCGATACTCTCGGGGTACAGCTGACCCTTACGGGCTGGGATATGTTCCCTTTCCTTTTTAATCTCTGAAAAATTGCCGCGTCGCTCTACGGTCGCCATCAGCGGGCCACCTCGCCGGCGCAATCCCGAAAGTGTCCCGGAAAGCATCTCCGAGGTCTGGTCGCGAGTGCGGTAGACCGGACCCCGAGGTCGCTTCCGGTGGAGCTTTCCGTGCCAGGTGCTCGTAAAATGACCGCGACCTGTTCGCCTGCCTTAGGAGTGACCATTCTCTTGTCGCTGACGGTCTTCCTGAACCTCGTAGCCGAGAGCATGCCGACGACCTCGGACGCAGTGCCGTTAATAGGTACCTATCGACGTCACCCGATCACGTGTGTCTGGCTCTGTCTGATTGTGCGCACACAGATTGTTGTGTATTGGCCTATTCTGCGCTAGGGCTGCTCCCATAGACCCCCGCGAACACCCCCTACACCCCGCGACACGTCGTCGAGACCAAAGAGTCCAACACTTTGCACCTCCCGCGACTTCCGGTCCCCCTTTCCGCCGGTCCACTTTTTTTCCCGTCCATCTCCAGGACCCTGACCCACCCCGATCGACGTAAGAGCGCCGACAAGAGGCTCGAGTTACGTCGCCGCGTCTTCCCCGGCTCCCTCGCGGCCGATTACCTGCGGAACGGGCCCCGCCGAGCGGAAGGGAACCGCGTTTCTTCCGGCTTTCGATCGGCCCCTCGTGCGCGAAACGCTCTCTCCGCTATCTGCGCGCTATCGGCGCGGCGCATCTCGACGATGACACCCGGAGCGGCTCAATAGCTCCTCCAGATATGGAAAATAATATCACGTGGGTGGTTCCTGTCGGTCACCCCTTTTCGAAGGAACTTACGGCTCCGACTTCCGGTGTGGAGTCCTCGTTATCGCGAGGGATCGAATTTTTACCTCGAGACGAAGACGTCGACATCTTGACGCCGATATCTCGGAGAGGTTGTCTCTCCCGATCGTCCGCATATCGTCTTTCCCCGCTCCCCCTTGCCAACGAAATGGCGCAGGAGGGATTGGAAGAGACGAGGAACGTCGGAGACGAGAACTCCACCGTTTTGCGCCTCTTCTTCCGTCCGGACGTCCCGCGTCTCCGGGAGAGACGCAGGAGCGCTCCCTCAAACGGGGGAATTTTCAAATCTAATTTTAATTCCCAGTCTCGAAACCGGAGGGGCTCCTCCGCGAACCGTGATATTACCGCCGGAGGGGATAAAACGCGTCCGTCGGTTTAACCGCCAGTCGTATTTTGGATTCCGGTGCGCCCTTTGAGATGCAGATGGGACGAGCCGAAGTGTTTCCGAACATTTTCAGGAGCCCGGATGGCGACGGTTTAAAAAACTCACGACTGCTCTTTTCGGGATGGCTTTGAGGCTTCGAGTCGACCCCTTTGGTTTCGAGTCTCCGATTTCCGCGACATTCTGGAGCGTCCCTCCGATTCGCTCCCTTAAATTAAATTCCCTCCGGTTTTGCGTCTCGCTTTTCCGCGAATCGATTTTACGCCTCGAAGGGGCGATCGGGAAACTCGACGATCTCGCGGCCCTTATCGGGGGAGAGGGTGGATTTTCTCGACGCAGCCGAAATTCGTTGGAACGCGAGCTCGGCTCGAAATGGCTTTCCCATTTGATGAATAATAGACGTGGATTCGCGGCTCATGGGTCGCGTTAATCGAATCGATCCGATGGACGGAAAAGGGACGGTCGTCGGCGGCGTCTTCGCCCTGAAGCGAGCCAACCGTGAGGCATTGCTCGTCGAGGTGTGACCACGCGCGATTAAAGCGGAGCACGTAAAGGGATCGGAAGGCTCGGTCGACTCGAGTCCCGACACCGAATGGCGCTCCGGGCCCGTTTTCCTCGAGTTTTGCCCCCAAAATCCTGAAGCTAATCCCCGCATCCAATGGACAAACTATACGCGACGCCAACACCTGATCCCGAAATTCGACGCCGAGAAATTCCGGCGAAACGACCCGGCGAAGTTCCTCGTGGACTTTCCCTCGCGTGCGAGTATTACGAGCGCATGAAAGCGTACATAGCCGTACACGCGCTTATGTCCTGGGAAAACGCGTCGTTCCGTACGGCGGGCCGTTTCGTCGCGGGTTTTATCGGATTCCTGCACGAGCGTCTTCTCGCGCTCCGCCCAGGAGACTCCGCTCGCGCGGAAAATTCGATCACCGCCGCGCCGGCCGGGCTCCCTGGAAAACTGATTGGCCGATCGCGGAAGATTCCACGGGAAGAAAAATCCGAGCGATTCGCCGTTAACGCGGTCTCCCTTTTTGCGACCGAGTTTCCTCCGCCTTTCCTCCCCTCGGCGTCTCTTCGCGCGGGACCAAAATGGCGGCGTCGCGCCACCGACGAGATCGGGCAGCGCGACTCCTCCGCCGGAATTTTTACAATTTCTCCCCCCATCCCCACACCGTTCCATCCTCCACAATATTAGAAGCTACTATCCTCGGGGAAATATATATTCACCATTAAACACCGCATCGGTCTTCAGGGTAGAAGAGTACGGCGTAAACCCGCGGAATCGCTGCGGAAGAACGTGGAAGGTACCTGTCAAATAGACATCGGTCTTGTTTCTCGAGGATGGTTCTCCGACTTTCGAGTTTCGCGACCACTATTTGCCTATTTCGTCGAAGGATCGCGTATTTCGTGGAACGTGCGAGCGGAAGAGCGCACGTCGCTCGATTTCGAGAACGAGACGACTTGGACGTGGAATCGGGCGTCCGTGCCAATGGCGTATCCAAGATTCCATCCAGAAGAACGGAATGCTCCTTCTCGGTTACGTCGATGGCTCGAACGTGTCTCGTGAGTCTCCGGGTTTATTCGATGCCGATCGGAAATCGCCCGGGAGGTCCGTGGTCCCGATGTCATAGATTACGTCGTGGACTCGGTTCTTGGAGCTCGCAACGTCGAGGGGTCGCTTCGGAGCGGTAAAAAGTTGGCTCCGGCATCTCGTCGAGATGAATTTACACCTCGTTCAACCGCGGAAGAAGCGAAGTCGAGACGGAATATGCCTCTCGGCGTGTACTCTCGTAGGGGCGCCATTTTCCCCGAATTATGTAAAGCCATCACGCGGGCTTTGTAAGTGGATTACGTAGCAGGTTCTACAACTTGCACTTTGATGTACTTCCACGTCCTACGGTCTTGCGAAGGAAGTGTCGCGTCACGAGCTACGTGGCAAGTAGTCGAGACAAAAGATCCCTCTTTATTGTCCTCGAGGCTCTTCGGGTCCTCTCCGAGTTTTTATGGGATCAGCCGAGCCCTTTTTTTCTAGGCTCTATGGGATCCATCTCGACCTGGAACACGACTTAGAATTAGGACCGCGCCGCTGGGATAATGTTTGCACGCACTATCGACGACGCTTTCCCCTTTGCCCCCTTGAAAGGGTGCGACAGGTTGTCAGGGTGGTCCGATGCGTGCAAATCATCCCCCGGGGCGTAGGTAGTTTTAGGGCCACTTAACTTGCACGCAACTAACGGAGAACGAGGCGTGGCAACGCACGGGACGGTTGCGAGCGCCTCTTAAACGGACACGCAATAAATCGACGAAGCTAAAACTCATGAAACTTGATTTTCGTAGCCCGCTCGGCCGAGCGGGTCTTGCTTTTCTTTTTGGTTGGTAGCGGTAACCCCGACATGGCGGTATCGTAGCTGACGGCTTTCAAGTCACACCCTCTTTCCGGCACCCTCACAGCCCCTCTGTCTTTCCAGCCTGCGAGAATGCAGGAGCTTGGGCACGAAGGACACCCCGGAACCGACGAACGTCCACCCCTAAGTGTCCAGGAGAACGACCTCGCGCGATGACACCCCATGAGTGGTCTCTCGTCGCAATTTTCGCGCAGTTCCTTCTTTTTTTTTTTCCTTTTTTGCGACGACACTTTTGGGAGAAATCCCTCGCAGAGGGCCTTCGTGGAGTGGCCGCGCAGGGGTGGACGCGCCCCGCGACGCCCGAAGGCGTCGTCCCCCAGCATCCTTGTGCACTTTTTAGCCCCTAGCATACGTTCACCCCTTTTTCATATCTCACGTGTACTCTATGACCGCATCTCTCTAGTTCTACGAATAATCTCCAAGTTCTTTACAGCAACCGGCCCGAGAGAACCACTCTCGGGGTCCGAAACGTAGATCCCTCTCGCGATCGAGCGAGCGAGCAGAAAGAGGGGATCGATGATCGCCGATCGATCGATCGGACCTCCCTGGAAGAGAATCGCGACTCCTCTTTGCCGTCCTAACATTTCCCACTGCGTTTCAAATTTAACAGGGGAATCGCTTTAGGGGGACCTCGAATTTCTCGCGAGTCTCCGACCAAGGGACATATTTCCAGCGGTCCAAGGGGATGACAAATGGCGAACGGGACTCGCGATTCGCTAATCGCCTTACGCCTGTTGGGCCGGTCGCCCTGGCTCTACTTAAAACTTGGGCCGAGCTTAAATCTCGGATTAACCGGTAGCAGTCATCGAGCTCGACCCGCGATCGGTCAAGTCCGGGCTTAAGCTCGGCTTAGGTCCTAAGTGGGGACGATGCAACCGAGCTTAAGTCTTGAGACTTTCCGCGGCAACGTAGCGGGGTTAATTTTCGCGACTCACTTCCTCGTGGTCGGATTTAGTCGCTATTCTTTCCGCGAGTGGACCTTACCTAGGATGCTTTTTAAAAATGATTAGCCTCAAAACTCTAGAATACAGTTTTAAACCGATACCTTGGCCACATTCGCGATTACTCTTGCTATCGGTTAACCGTTTCGAGAAATCCATCCGCCTGGGAAGTGACCGAGTGGGAAATGGAAACAAAAAGCGAAATCCTGCTCCTTGACGATCCTTACTCACCGACGAAGAATTGTCTGTTAGGGAATCGTCGGCGATCGATTATTTTATTTATTTATTATTACCCCGAGAAGAAATATTAGTTGACCGAAACAAACATGTACCGTTGACATATTGTTGCTCGAGTCGTAAATAATTGCAAGAAACAGTTATTTCGTTGGGAAAAAAAAACTTGATGTTCTTGATTTAAACGAATGTTTACTCGATCTGATTTTTCACTGGACGTCTCCGATCGCAGGATTTTCTTGCCGCAATACATAGTTCTTTGAGTCAACCAACTTTTTTCTCGGTGTATCCGGGTTTTTCTTTTTTTTTCCCCTTTAATGTGTACGTCTTGCCTCCGATGGCGGCGAAAGGAGACGCACTTGGGCTGAGATTTTAGCCAGCGAGACGAAAGCTCGCAATTCCTCATCTCATTTCGCGACGCAGACAAGGTAAGTCGGACGCGACGAGCACGCGTCATGTGCGAACACTCGGCTCCCTTCTCTCCATGTCTTGCAGGGATGGGTACGTAGAACATTACATGTATATCTTCCTGTATATTCTACCCGTAAAAATCTATTTTCTACGCATCTCTCCCGGTCGACAATGAAGCGTTCCGACTAACACCAAGGCCACTAGTAATTTTTACCTCCCCGCGTTGTATACTGCCATCCCGTGAAAACGGACAGCCGGAAATGCTTTTGCGGCGCATTTAAAAAATCTCGCGACCACTGAGTCTCCCGTAGATTTCGACACCACGTAGGTGACCCAGTAGTTCCCCAAGCCCGCCGTAAATTCACCGGGGTTTGATCCCGTCAGTTCGTCTTGAAAGTCCCAAAACTGGGCACCCGGTGTCCAGGCGACAAGAACCGCGGAAGAACGTCAACTCCGGAGCACAAGGCATGTCGCGATATATGTGTAGAAAATAATTTTTCACGCGTAACTGCCCATCCCTGGTCCTTTTTGTCGCGGGAGGACTCCGGTGGAGAGCTCGCCGGAACGTGGGTTCGCTTTTTGCCGGAGCTCCGGTCACGGAGCAGCCGGGATCATCTCGAACCCGATGGCGGCCCTCGGAGGACCTAAGTGAATTAATAGAGAGGAGAAAAAGAAGTCGAATCGGCCGTTTCCCGATATATAAGGAGGGCTCGTGTCCGGGGAGGGAGTCGCATGTTGGATTCCGACTCACGTTTTGTCCAGCACCCCCCCGAGCGGCGGAGCCGGGATTAGAGTTTTTCATTCCGCCCGGCGGAATATTGACGGAATCGCGCCGGCGAGTCCGCCCAAGAGGACACTTCGATCCCGGAACTTCGAGCCTTAAGGGTCTCTCTCGCCGAGAAAGCTCGTCTACGAAGTCGGACGTGGGGGGTACTGCTGGTGATCCTGCGAGTACCCCCCTCGCCCCGGGACGAATCGGCGGCGACTCCCCGCGAGCTCTTCCCCATCACCAGGAGATGATCTTCGGCAGACCTCGACGTCCTCCCGCGACCCTGACCCACCCCAACACCGACTCCGCTCCTGGCCGAAGGATCGCATCTATCGCCCGGAGCGAGAAGTCGGTCGTCAAGAGCCATGCGACTTCCTATCGACCCGTCGCTTGCACGTGCATTCGATTATTCGATCACTGGTAACGCGATCGATCGCCGATAGGGCACGCCCGAGCGTTGGGGGTCCATCAGCTGATCGCGACACGTCTGGATCGGGACACCGGGTACCGATGACGATGACGTGAGGTGCCCACGAGGACCATTTCGGGCCCAGCTGCTCGATGGCATCCGATTCCCTCTCGAGCTTTTCCCGCATGTACCTCGCGAGTGCACTCGAGCTTTCCCACGGGACGATTCCCGAGTCCGGAGCCCTCGGGGGATTCGTAAAGGGGGGCCTCCTCCAGGAGAGGAGGCAGGTTCGGATGCGCCCGAATTTGAATCCGGGGCAGCAGGTTGCACTCGCTCGGCGAGTCGCCTTTCTAGCGATCAACGTCTCGACACGGCCACCTGAGTGAGAGAGGATTGAGCACGGTGGGCTACGACTGTTTCAGGAGTGACCATCTTGCTATCGCTGACGGTGTTCCTGAATCTCGTCGCCGAGACCCTGCCCCAGGTCTCCGACGCAATACCCCTGTTAGGTACAACCGATTTTCTCGACTTTCCCGACCTATATCCCGACTTTGCGCGGGACCGCGAAGACGAGGGGACGAGAAGAACGCCCCGATGGGCGACGAGGAGGCGCCGCGACGCCCCCGGAAAGGCGCCGCAGGACCCCGACGGCGGGCGCCCTCGCGACCCGGAGATGCGGAATCGAGGAACCACCGAGATATCGGCATATCCCACTAAAATGGCCAGCTTCGAATCGTCGATTGCGAGGTTAATGACTGAATCGCGACGGCCTGGCGATTTTACTTTGACTTGCGACGGAAGGACAAGTCGTCCGGACTTGCGTCGTACCTCGAGAAAGTCGCACTTACGGGGAAATAAACGGAACGGAATCGCATCCCGACGTCTCCTCTCGACGCGGCGAGTATTCACGGGTGCCTCGCGTCGGGACGTTCCTTTATGGGCGGAGAAATGGGTTTTCGTCCGTTTTAATAGGGTTTTTAGCGAGGGCTCCGACGCGGGTCGTTCGAAGACGCGAAACGCGAGACTCTTTCCGGAAGGGCGCTCGACGCGGCCTGGACGCAAATTAAAATCCGTCAATCTTGCTTTGCCGTTCCGGGATGCACGAAGCCGCCTCGTCGGTACGACCCGTCGACGTGTATACGTTGCGCCGCACAGTATAAGCGGATCTAACGAATAACGAGCGCGCTTCATCTGCCATGACGGGCGCGCTAATTGAGGACGCAAGAGGAGCGCCGATCGACAGGAAAGAATTAATGGAATCGATCCGCGGAAATCGAAACACGCACCCTGGGAGATCGAGCCGAGAGCCGGATACAGGGAAGGGGGCGGAATAACGAGAAAGGCCGTGGACGACGGACGCGAATTAAAATACAAAAAGGAAAACGAGCCGAGGAGCGACGTGAAAAGTGCCACCGAGGGGAGATAGAATTTCCCGGGAAAATCTCGGAGCCGTCGAAACGCGATCGCCACGTCAAGTACGGGTGCAGTCCGCGGAATATGCTGGCTACATTTTCCGCATCCGAGGCATCGATCGCCCCTAATGAGGCGGTGTTTTCCGCGCGAGGTGCAGCGAAACAGGAAACGCGCGGAAATTCGTCGCAAGTCAATTAAACCGGCGAGCCGAGGGTGGCGTGAAAATCGCGGAAAAAAATAAACGAGGGATGGGGTACCCGAATTACGGGGAAAACAGATCGGTTCCTTGCTTTCGCATCGGCGAGGGCGCGTCGTGCCTAAGGGCGAGTCCAGAAGTCGCGCCGAGGCACCTCGGGGGTGAGTTTCAGGATCGAAGGGGATGCGACGACTCGCTCCTACCGAATCCTTGAAAAAGACACGAAGGGATCGCGATCGGCATCGCTCATCCACCTCTCCCACCCTCCCGACTCTCTTTCCTTGATTCACCCCCAGAGTAAATTTTTCTTGGGTAAATACTTTTCTTTATATATTCCTCCCGTCCTTAAATACTTTATTCCTTCTCGGGGGGGGAATAAAAAAGTGGGGGAGACACTCTGGGGCTCCTCGATTTTTTTCCCTCGCTCTTGGAGGAGGGTTCGAGAAGGGAGCTCACCCCCGACGCCGATGCGTCTTCTGGGCGCATTTCCGCGAGCGAGGACGGCGACAAGCGAGAGAAGAGAAAAGGACGAGCTTTTCGCGAGGATCCGGCGACGGTCTCACCGCTCGAGGGAGTCCTTCCTCCTCGACGGCGCCGAAATGGCGTCCCCGATCGCTCGCCTTTCTATGAGACGGGCGTCGGGAACGCGTCGACGGAGGGCTCCTCGAGGATCGCGAAGACGGAGAGGCCGGAACTCGCGCGTCGAAACCAAGTGCCGTCGAGCCGCGATTCGGAGTGAGCGAGTGCACGCGAGTGTATGCGACGAGAGCGAGTGGCCCCGTAATTGCTGGTGCCGGCCGGAAGTTCCGAGCGAAGTCGCCTGAACAGTGTCGCGACGGCCTTACCTGAAAGGCGTCGAGATAACCGGCGCAACTTGAACCTGTCTCCAAAACGGATACTTGGAGGAAGACGAACGCTCTCCGGGAGTCCGCCATTGGCCGACCCTCCTTGCGACGAGTACTCCAAATATCCGTTTTGCGGTCCCATCGATTCGAGATTCGAGATAAAGGAAACGACTGATCGCTGCCAAGTATGCGGTGAAACTCGCGCGGAAAAAGGGAAATGAAGAAAATTCGTGGGTTTTTGCGCTCGTTACCGCTCCGGCCGACACCGCGCACGAGCGAAGAGACACGTTTACTTCCTCGGGTCTAATAAGCGCTAAAACGGAGGCTTGAAGGAGCCTCCGCGTAGCCGCGCGCTAATTGTCGGCGGACAATTTATTTCTCTCTCTTTCCTCTACTTTCTCTCTGCCGAAGGGTAATTGCCTGACGACGAGTTCCTCCGAAAGGAGATTAAGGAACAGCCCACGAGGGCCCTGCAGGGGACGGACCGCGCTCCCCTTAACGACCCTTGAATTTGGAACGTAACCAGGAGGTCGCCTGAGTCCCGCGCCAAGTACATTTAGGCCCCTTAGCCAGTGGTTCCTTTCCTATCTCGTCCCGTTTCCTTCCTCGACGAACTCCCGATCCCCTTTCTTCTTAAGTTCCCTCGACCGGACCATCGACCGTCCCCATATTTCCCATTTTTTAATTTCTCTCCCTTCGAGAACCCGTCGCCACCGGGCAGTGGGAAACTCCTCGGAGCAGGCTGTCGCAACTTGAAATTGATTTCTCTCTCGTAACCAGAAGCCGATTAATTGTTAGAGGGGCACCTTGGAGTTACGGGGGAGATTCCGGGATGGAGACCCTCGTTGCGCTTCCCTCGATTTATGGATGCACCCGAACGCGACTCGGGCACCTGTTGGGCCCTCCTTCCGCGGTCTACGTGTGGGAAAGTCGGCTCGGCATTGGCTCAGGGTGACAAAGGGGCGACAAGCGCCCGAGAATCTCGGAACAAACGGCGGGGTCCAGGTCTCGGCGGGATATCGACGGTATCCCGATCACGTAGAGGACCCGTTTCGCTTTCGGGAGCAATCGCGACGAGACCGGGGCCGAAAAGATGCCCGGTCGGTCCTTTGGGGATCCCCTCGTCAGGCAATTCCTCGCACGCTTTCAAGTGGTCTTGCGTACTATGATATTCTCAATATATGCTGCACCGTTTTCTGTCTGCCTCTGATGCATCGATAGACGCCTCGGCTGTCGCTTAGCTATCGCTTAGTGGGTCTCTCTTCCTCTCTGTCTCTTCCGCCGCGTCCGGCAGAACCGACGTCTTTCCGCGAAGCTTAACGCCACCTTGTTTGCTCATCTCGCATAAACGCGACACGAGGTCCTACGCGCTGTTTATTTTCCTTTACGTTCCGACGCGCCTGCATATATCCGCGAGAAACTGCACTCAAGTCGAGCCGAGCTGAGAGCTGCATCTCGTATGCAAAGGCACTTTGCGACAAGTTAACCAGGGCCCGATCTCGGTCGACGATTTGTCCCCCGTCCTGACAAATGTTCAGGATATCGCCAAATCGGCCCATGACGATTATCCAAGAATCCTTTTTTTCTCTCCGTTTCCTTTTTACCTCCTTTTCACCGGGAGGGGAAAAAACCGCGGTGGGGGATTTCCAACGAAATCACGGAGATTGCGGCCGCGTCGATCTGTCGCCCGTCCGTGACGGACCGCAAAGCGGTGGCGCTCGTCAACGCGACGTCGAAGAGTCATAGCGCGGATTTGCATGAAAAAGGCGGATGCGACGGTTTCCCTGATTATCCCGCGTCGCGTTATTCTTCCCCCGGCAAAGCTTGTCACGAGACGCGATTGGGTATTAACGCGGATGCGATATTTCCGCGGGACGCATTCCGACGATGCAAATTTTCCGTCTCGGGCAGATTTTCCGGCGAGTCGCGGTTGCCCGTTACTCTCACGGCTTTTAATATTTTTCTGCACGAATCGACAGATCGCGGGGGGTAGATTTTTTCCTCCACGTCGGTCGTCGGAAACGTCGGCGGTTAACGGGTCGAACGCTTCGTTGCGTAATTGTGGGACACAATGGGACCGCCGGAAGTGTCCGGTTTCCGCGGGTTCGATTTGGACAAAACGATCCGCAGACTTTCGGCGGCCTGGCGGTGCGCGGAAACGGAACCGACGGCGAACGCCGGGTCCTTTTAGAGGTCGCGATTTTTTAGCGTAAATCAAACCGACATATCCGGCCGGAGGACGTTAAGCGCTTCATTGTTGCACGCCGTTTCCCGCAGGATCGCCTCGACTCTTTCCTGTAGCGCATCCGTGCGACAAAGGACCGGCGAGTCCCGGCGACGCGGCGACAAAAAGCCCGCAAACTCCGCGGCGAGACCGCGGGAAATGCACCCTTACGAAAAATGGAGAAAAAAACGGGCCGACAATGGGGGGGGAGGGCGATCCGCGGAAGCGCGATTTCAAGCGGCCCATTGTCCGCAAATATTTTTACGCTCTCGAAACTCGACCGTGGGACGATGAAACGGTGAAGTCGCGAGAATCGCGCGGACGAAGGTGCGGATGGCTCGCAAAGAGCGGCCGCAGGTCGCGGGTTTTCACGAATTTTCGTGGATTTTCGCGAGTCTCCGTCATTTATATGGGAATTCCAGCGCTGGGTCGGCGGCTCATAAAGTTGAAAATTAGCGAAGAAGATGGGACGCCGATGGGTCGGAGGTGCATTTCGGTCTTCCTCCTGGCGAAATCGACATCGACGGGGCGAGCGATAGGCGCTTAGCCCACTTCGAGGGGTCGATAATTGCGCGAGCCGGCCGGGAAAGTCAACGTGGACGCGCGCAATTCCAACTTCTCCCCTTTCGTTTTTTCCTCCTTCGGTTTTCCTTTCCTTTTTGCCCGACGGTGCGACAGGTCGACCTAAATATTCAACGAGCGACCGAATATCCAACAAGTACGACATCCGATAAAATTACGCTCGTCTTCGAGGCCGCCGAGGGCGGGGGAATTGCTCCGCGAACGACCGCTTCCTCCTCGCGATCCGCCCGGCCATTTTCTCCGCGACTTCCCCTTCGTTTTCGCGATTCGACCTACACGCTCGTTTCCGCTCATCCGCCTCGCCTCCGTCTCGATTCGTCGGATCGACGCGTCGAGGCGAAACCGCGAACACGGCCGCGAATTAATGCTCGCCGATTTTCCACGCCGCGAGGTCCCACCCCCTTTGCTCGTCTCTCGAGAACTTCCGGAGATTTTCGGAGATTTTCCGGAATTTTCGAAGCACGGCCATGGGAGACGGGAAACCCTCCACGTGTCGAAGAGGAGGCGAGGTATCGGCGAGACCTCCTAAAATTTGCGACCATTAACGTCATTACCTGTACGTACCTCCCACGTGTCGACAGCGCGCCGCTAGAGGTAACTTTATTTCAATGCGGATCGATCATGCCGGGCGTCGATAATTTCTCAGCGCGTCTCTTCCGCGTCGGTCCGCACCGACTCGCGCCTCTGCAAAGTCTCCGAGTCGAGGGATACCCCGAAATATCACGCTTTTTCGTCTTTCGCCTTCCTCTTCTTCGTCGCGGTTGCAGTTGCGTATTTAATTATCGAGAAAGAAGAAATCCGGGATACCCGGTCGAGGTCGGCTCGCCTATGCAGCGGATCTCTTCAAGGGAGAGACGGGAAGGACGCGACAAAGTGCGGACCTTTCTCGAGATCGCCCTTCGTTCGGCGGAAAGAGAGCCAACTCCGCCCTTCCGGTCCCACCCTCCCAATGATACCGAGTGGAAGTCGAGAGAAGAGGACCTTCCGATCCCTGAGGAGGAAAAGATCCTTCGGAAGTTCCTTCTCGAGAACCCTCTGGGCAGAGTACCACTGTAACCGAGCCCGACCTCGGGCGACTTTTCGGCAACTGCAGCTGCCCGGATCAGCTGACTCCGCGTTTCTTCCGGCTTGCGATCGCGAGCTTTGCTGACTGCTGACGACTTGGTTTACCTGTCGGTGCCTTGCGTACTTTCTTTCGGACATTGTGACACTGTACCTCCTCTTGTGATCTCGTATGTACATCTAACGACAAGTGTATGTGGTACTGGAATGCCAAGAGAAAGCCATCCCTCCCGACTCGAGCGAAAATCTCGCGGGGCGCTCTGCGAATTTTTCAACTCCTGAGCCTGGGAATTTTTCAACTCCGAAGGCCAGGGTGGTCTTCGGGGAAGAGGAACCAGGTGGACGGATAAAAAATTGGAGAGCTCGATCTTGCCGTGTCGAGCGTCGAGGCAATTTCGCGCGCAATGAAATTGTTTCCTAGGGACACTTCGGGGCCGGATGTCCGACAAATTCCAGATCGATTGTCAACTAGTCGACGGATTCCCGTGCATTCGTCCAGTGAAAGGGCGAAGGCGGGATCCGTATCTATGATTTAGGCGCGATGCACAAAAGAACTCGCGACGGGACGGTGTCGATGGATCCAGCGAGTGTTAAATTTGAAACTCGCCGGCAGTTTTGTCGACCTCGTCGATGGCGCGACAAGATTCACGGCGCGAATTGTGTTTGCGCGCGTCCTTTTAGGGTGGCTTTCAAATCACTGCCCGAATTCAACCTCCGCCGGGAAAAGGGGAGCGATGGTAAAAATTTCCCGAGTATATGCATATACACCCCAACGGCCGATCGCCCGCACGATTCCGCGATGGATTTCGCATCGTCGTCGCGTAAAAACTTGTACAAAAAAAAAAATAGAGAGAGAAAAGGGGGAAAAAATTGGCTCTCCGAAATTTACTCCCCGAGTAATGTTCGAGTATCGGAACGGCGACGATCGAATTCCCGGTCGCGACTCTGGGTTGCATCGGGACCACTAGATGGGTTCGCGTTTTTATCGAGACTCGACAAATTAATTAATTTCCACAATGCATCGCAGATTGCACGGAGGATAAGCGCGACGGAATTTGGGCCCGCGAAAATTGAACGTTTTTAGAGCTCCCCTGCCGATTCGAGGGGGAGCTGTCATTGATTTCGCCGGGTTTATCGCCGATTAACGGCCGACCGGAGGCTATTCGATTTTCAATAACGATCCCTCGATGAATAATCCGGGGTGTCCTCTCCTTGGACCGTGGCGCGTTATCACGGAGGCGGTCCCGGCGCGCGTTATCACCGAAGGTTCCAATACCCATGGAACACCCCTGGAGACCTTACGCGGTAACTTAACGAAAGGGCTTCCTTCACGTCGCTCACCAGGAAACGGCGTTAACCCTCGTGATTTCATCGAAATCGTCGACGATCCTCTCCCGCGCGGAATCGGACACTTTGATCCGGCTGGAAAAAAAAAGGGGGAGCGGTCCATTGTGCCCGGAAGGGAAACGCAGCGGATCTGGGTCACTCTTGCTGTGAGTCCGATTTAAAAGCGATCGCCACCGCAGACGCGCGCCGGTCCGCCTTCGTTGGTGGTGAGCAAAATCGGCAAAAAGTGACAAGTACAAAATGAATTAAGACCAAGACCGATTTTGCTCATCGCTCCGACGTCAGCTCGCGAATTGACGAGGATTCGACAAATTCGGGACCCGCGGGAATTTCCCGCCCTCTTGTGTGCGGATACGAGTCGCCCCATTAGTTAATTTACCGTAAAAAAGAAAAACAAAAACGGTAAACGAGATGACGGGATCTCCGTCTCTGGCCTGGACCAAGAGGCTTAATCGAGGATCGCGCTCTGCAATGGGACGAGACTCCACTCTGGATGGCCTGGAAGAATTAATCCGGGAACGAGGCGCGGCCCTAACGATAAGTCCAACTGTTCTAGCAATACTCGAAAAAGCAACCGGTGCTCGCCACGGATCAATCGCCAGATATTACGACCAGGTGTGTGTGTGTGATGTTGCAGGTGTGACGATCCTGTTGTCACAGACGGTGTTTTCGCTGCTGGTGGCCCACGTGTTGACGCGCACCTCCGATGCGGTGCCACTTATAGGTACCTGCCCTGCAACCTACCCTTGGAACCAATGGGGAGTTTTCACGGAGGCTTTCCTAGCGAGAAATTGGCCCGGAAAATCCGGACTGGTTGAAAAAAATTCCGCGACGATCCCCGCGGGCAACTGCCCAAGCGGATCTTTGACCGGAAGGACACTTTTCGATTTGCACCCCTACTTGCCGGGATATTTCTTCCTCCATCTCGAGCTCCAAAAGTAGAAAATAAGAAAGAGGAAAACTCCCCATACGCGACCTGATCGCACATAGAGAACCCATGGCGCCACGTCCTCCGGACACCCCGAGATATTTTTCCGAAATTTTCCGGGCCGAATCAGCCATCGAATCGAAAGGATCTTCCGAGGGAGAACGTTGATCGAGAGATATGTCGTATCATTTCAGTAGTTTTTCATTTACTTCGTCCGAATTCGCGTTCTCTCTCCGAAAACATCTCTCCTTCGGACTCGATCGAGCTCCGGCAAATTCGAAGGAACGCGAATTCGAGCTCGAATTTCGAGACGGGATCGACGGAAGCGAAATGAGAGCGCGACCTTTGCCCATGCCATTTTGAAAGCCAATTTGGAATCCGCCATGAGAATAATGAATAATGAATGAACGCCTGAGAATAATGCAGAGATTTCTTTCAGTTTTCTCTAGAGTTGCGCTTCCTGCGATTTCCACCGACGTTCGGGGCGAGAAAATGTACTCGGTTTCGCGGACCGGGATTGAAAAAAAAGAAAATAAGAAAGGGAAAAGAAAACAAGGGAAAGAACCTCCTCCTTCACCCGAATAGCGTCCCTCCGATGTCCCTCCTCTAAAAATCGGGTGCCTAAAACGACTCTAAGAAAAGTGCATGATCTAAAGTGCCTTGTGCATCGCAGTCTAAACACGAGGGGATCTGTTAAAAAGGCCCTCCGTAAACTCGCCTGTGATTAAACCACGTAGATCTCGGCAGACTTACAACATCTACGATTTTTCGTGTCCGCGGTTAACGCGCGCCTAAAATCGTTATCAGGATCTAATCGTAAGTCGCGCTCCTAGAGTCTCAGACGGAGCAACGACCGCGACGAGTCGCACGAAGAAAAATAGATGTTACGAGCTGACTGTAATAAAATGGTTCGATAATAATGCCATCCGCAACGTACCAGCACAGCCTGCGATCCGGCGGCTACGAAGTACCGTAAAACTTGCAAGTAAAATCAACCGAGAAGTGCATAAGCATGTGCATGACACTTTCGAGCTATATCTCAGACACTAAATTCCTTTCCGACTTCGGATGAAAATGCCCACCGGGAAGCACCGTACACGCTGGGATTCGCCCATCTCACTTCTCTAAAGAGCTTTATAAAAAATGATAAAATAAAGAAAAAAATAGAACAGGGAAAGTTGTTACAATTGTCACGAAACTCGAGTCTCGAAAAACCCTGCTTTACGGCACGGACAAACTTAACCGCGGCAATCGCTGCATCTACCGGTGCTAAATTCTCCTCTCTTGCGAGATATGCATGAAAGACACGCTGGAGTGGTACCGCCTACCGATAATAAACGATAACGGATAGTTCTCTCGTCTGACGCTCAGCTGCATCCATTTTTCTCCGTGCAGAGAGACACTTTCCGCGCCGCTCGGTGCTCTTATATATCGACCTCGAGTAACGTGCATACAGATTTCTCTTTCTCTCTTGGAATGCCTTTCCCTTACCTCGGCGTGTCTCCGACTGCGCGGGACCCGCGAGATTAATCCGCGAGGTTTTCATTCAGCTCCGTCGAACCGCCGTCAATGGGTCGGTTCTCCGCGAACGCCTCGACGGAACCGCGTTTGGATCGCGAGGAAAGTAACCGGGCCCGAGGAAAGTGTTTCGGCCTCGTTACTTTGCCCCGCTAAGGAGGTACGTGCAAGTAGATCGTAAAAATTAGAGGGCACTCCGGGAGAATCGAAGCGATGAAACCGGAGCGCCTCCGTCCCGGGGGGCACTTTCGATGCGAGGGGGAGGAATTCCGAAGAAATTCCGCGAGGAGGAGGAAAAAAAGAAACAGGAAACGTTAAATCTGACTTCCCACCAGTGCGGAAGCCACGTCGAGGGGGCGCAAAGTTCCGGGGCACTTCTTCCCCGTTCTAAAGAACCAATATTTGCTCGACATATTCGCAACCCTTCCTCGGGGGAGAGTACACACCCGGTGTTGATTCGAAATACGATGCACGAGTATTTTCCCCAAAATTGGGAGCCAACGAGCCGCAGCCCTCAGCTCTCGAGAGGGGGCCGGAAGGGGGAAAAATCTTGAAATTGATCCCAAACTTCCGTTTTCACGCAAACTTCCCGGGTCGCACCTGCACCCTCGCGTTTCCTCGGTTTAAGGCCGTGGACCGAGACTTAGACAGAGTTTACCTCGTTAACCGGGGCCTGCACCAAATCCCGTTTATGTCGAGGCGTACCGCGAGGGCGGCTAAGTTTCCGAAGCCTCCATTTTTCCCGGGGTTGGTGGCGATTTAATATTCTTTTTTTCTTTCTCTCCCCTCCTCGCTTTTCTCTTTCTCCCGCGATAATTACGGACTCGCAATGGATCGCGCGGTGGACATTTGCGGAGGCTATGGGCGACGTCCGGTGTCCTTGCGATAAACCCGCGGTTTCTCCCCCGGTTGAGAAAAGGATTCTCCCGAGGACCTCCACCAAGGGGTAATACGTTCCCTGAACTTCCATCGGGAACGACCGCGTCCCCGCACCCTCGAAATCCGTCGCCCTGGTGGTAAATCTCACCCTTCCAACCCCTTATTGCGTTCGCCCCGAGTTCTCGGGAAAGTCGCAAGGTGTTCGCCCCACACTGGGTCGTTCGCAAAAAGCAGCTTCGACGGCGCACCGGGAAAGAAAGTTTCGGGGCGAAGGGGTGACTTCACACCCCCGCGATTATGTCGCGTCTCCCCGCGAAGTTCGCTCTCGAGCAATTATCTTCCTGCGCCCTCCTGGGGATTTCGGGGCCGGATTTCTCTCCTCCGTTAAACGACCGCGCAGGAAAATTCCCTCCCGTTGCATCCCTCGCGTTACAAGAGGGAAACTTCGGTGAAATTTTTAAGTTTACGGCCCTTTATTCAGAATTTTGAGTCGCGCGAATGGCCGAATCCGTTCCGTGGAATTAATTTCGCGACGTCCTCGGTAAAGGGGTGTCGATAACGACGGTTCCGTTTTATCGGCGCGAGCTTGCCAGAGGGTCGCGATGTCATCGCAACATCCGACGCGAGCCCAGCGAGACACGGCAAATGGCAAAACTCTCGATACTCGATACTCGATAAGTAAATCAAGTCGGCAGTCGGCCGCCGTCTGTCGAGCGCGCACAACGCGAGCGCCGGCCTGCTGATATTAAAAAAGGATCCTACCGACCCTTCGAGATAGCAGGGAGCATCCGCCGCGCCGGCCGCGTGCGTTTGCTGTTTTTATCGCGGAAACGGCTCCGGTGGTCCCGCGTTACCGCGCGGCCGCCTTCCAATGCGCTCTGAAATTAAATTATACGAGTCGAAATTTCCCAAATAGGGTCCATTTGATTTCTGCCTCCTTTTTCATCCCTCGTGGGACGCCGGGAACGAGAGGGTGAAAATCTCGTCGCGATGGAAAAAAGGGAGAGGAAAAAATGGGAACCGATGGTCCAGGGAGGTGTCGTTCCTTTTATCCTGGCCGGCGGTCCGGGCGCGAGATCGTCGGGGGGTCCTCGGGGGGATCGGGGCGGTGATTCCGCGCGGTGATAAAAATCGGGAAGGGCAAGCTCGCCGTGGCGTCTCCGTGAATAGGGAAATAATAAAGGCGGGCTCTCGAGCCGCATCGAACGTTATATCCTCCGGCGAGCCGCGCTTCTGTACGCGCCGTAAGAGCTTTACGAGCGTTACGCGCGGCTAAAAGAGTTATGCTTTTGAAAGATGCGTGAATTACGACTCGCCGGGGACACGCGTGGGGGTTCATGAGCTCCTGCACGCCCGCGGACTTCAGGAATTTTTACTGCCTCTCGTCGCTCTTCGGGCTTGCCGCGGCCGGCCCGCGCGGAATTGAACCGCGTCCCGAGAAATTGATTCCCGTCGAGGTCGACGAGAGCGACGCGCGACCATCTCCAGGGCTTGATCGAGGAAGACTCCGGCTCTCCCGGGAGAAGCGGCCCTTTGAAATCATCTCCCGGATCGATTTCCTAAATTATTCAATTAATTTATACGGAGGGTCTTGCCCCTCGCGCGTATTCGTTCCTCGACGTCGTTTTCCCATGTCTCGAGCCAGGAAACGCGCCCCTAATTCCGTCGAAACCGACGCGGCCAAAAGGTCCCAGTGGGACGCTGCGGAGCGGTTCTCGCGCTAAGATGGACGGAGAAATTCACTCGCAGGGTGAAATTCGAGGCACGTCGTGGACGAAGCTCCGCACCTTCGGCGAGGTATAACCGGAAATATGTTCCTGGCCGGTACCTCGTCGGAGTCGCGAGTCGCGTCGGCCGCGACGTCCGTGACCGTCCATAAAACGGAGCCGGACGGTACTCCACGAGGGACGGAAAGTAAGACCCGAGGAGTATTCCGGTAAATATTCGAGCTCCCTGGGGTCCTCGGAAAGGAATCGGGATGAACGGGGAGAGGGTGGGATTATTCCCGGGCCGGGTCCTAAAGCGATCCTGGATGTCGACGGACATTCCGGCGCGACCTACGACGCGGTTGCGACCGTTTTAACATTTAACCGAAGGAAATGGACCGGCAGCTGACGGTGTGGTAAATCGATGCCGCGAGGAAAACTCCTCGGGGGAGGTCGCGCCGTAAATATTCACACCTATCCCCGGGCATCCCGATTCATTACGATGCACGAAAAATTTCGAGCCTGGCAGAAATGCGCTTTTTCTCGATAAACCGTAATAAACCGCGATAAACCGTGATAAACCATGATAAACGTTTCCGTCGCCCTCCGGCCGCGGTACGTCGTTCCCCGTGGACGCGCTCTGGGTCGAAACGAACCGCTAAAAAACGCAGCTTGAGAGAGGGAGGAAATAAGGGAAAAAAGGAACAACCCTCGAGGAGGGCGCTCGAGCCGGCCGATATTTCAGGGCGCATATCGAGAGATTAATAGCGCGGCTCGCCGCTCGTACATTTATTCCTGGCGCTATTTCACCCCCTCGCCACCCCCCGGAGACACCTTCCGCCTCCAGGATCCTCCCAAGGATCGCCTCCTCCAGAGGAAAGGACCATTGCACCGGGAAACGGAGGTGCGACAACATCTCCGGGAACACTGCGAAGATTAATAGCGCCCCGGACGAAGCGCTTCCGCATTCGGACGTCACCGCGACGTCATTTCGACGTCATTGCGACACCCCTGTCATCGAGGACACGCGTCGGCCCTACCGGGTCTTTGAAATTAACTTCGAATCCGCGATGTCGCCCTCGCATCCGGGCCCCCGTTTTCCACAATTTTCGCGCTTCTCCCGCAAAACCTGGATTATTCGTTTCGCCATTAGCGAGATTTCTCGTTTGCCTCTCGCGTTTCTAATTAGCCCCGTCTCGCCTCGTCCGTTGAACCGACGATATGGAGGATTTCACTCGGGGAAATCCTGGAACCTGCGCTGACGTAGAAAAGATAAATATTTTGACGATTAAAATGATGAATAATGATTAAATAATTATTAAGGGAAACCAAGTCGTCCGCGTCAGTGAACCTGTCGCATCGAATGGGGAGCATGAAGTTCGTTTATTTATTTAATTATGTGTCCGCTGGTTCCCCTGAGGTTTTCCCACCCGAGTGGGGCTCTGAGGGAGCAGCGAAGGTTCGGAGAAAAATTCATTCCTATTTGACTCGGGGGATGCTTTTATCGTAATCCGAGGGAATTAAATGACGATAAATAATGCGCTATTTCCGGCGCCCTGTCCGACGTCGTGGAATTAGAACCGTGGAAGCAGATAGAATCACAAGGGAGAGGGACCAGTTCTTTGTACGAGGGCACTGTACTTGTACAAACAGTCCTCTCATGCTTCTTCTTACCCCCAGCTTTGTCCAACAAAACTCGAATGAACGGCGGGATTCTGCCCGTGAATGTTTAACAAACAACGCAAACTGGAACGACCCAACCGGCTTCGATGTTGACGAGAGCGTCGACGAGACTCTCGAAAATACTTTTTACGCGAGATCGTGCATTACTCGAGGCTGAAAATATTTCCTCCGACATTTCGACTCGCCGATTTTCTCGCCGAATGATTTTCCGAAAACAAGGGAGAGAGAAAGAAGGAGGAAATAAGCGCGATCCTTCGCAATTGTTGGCGTTATTTCATTTTCCAATTACTTTGGTGTTTTAAGTGCGCTCGGCTTAGCCGCAGCCTCTTCAAAAGTTTCTGGAAAAATACGGGTCATTTGAGGGAGCGATTAAAAACGTGCGTCAGTCAGGGAATTACCGCGACGTTTGCGAAACCGCGGATATAATTCCGCCTGCCCGGGCAAAACGGTCCGTTTTAACCGCGATCGCGCTCGTCTCTCCCATCGGTCATTCCAGTTGAGCGCGTTCGATAAATGTCCCGAGAACCCTGCCGTTTTTCCAGCTAAATCGTCCATTAACATCTCGGATACAGTAACAACACTCATAGGAACGCACGGAAACCAGATCTGGGCACCATTTGAAATAATTCAAAGCGAATGCGTCCCCCTCTCTCGCAGGGAAATTCGATAACGCCGACCTGGCAGCTCCACCGCTCGAGATCGACGAGATTTCTCGAACCCTCGAGTGCTATAAAATTCCAGAAATTTCGGAAATTTCTGAAATGTTCCAAAAATATTCCGACTGCCGGTAATCCGCTCTCCTTTGCGGTGTAACGCACTTTTTCGACCGTAGCGGAACTAGAAGTGCTCAAATAGTGCCCGGCTCTGAAGGACACCTCTCAGGCCTCGCGACTCACCTGTCCAGTGCTTTCACAGTGCCGGTGCCAAAGTTGGGTGAAAAAACGAACCGAATGGTATTCACGGTTGGCGATGAAAAACAGGACGAGGGACATACTAATTGAGGTAGTTATGATCCCACCTCTGGCCGGCACTCCTCTTTGCAGCGGCGCATCACCTCTTCCGCGGCTTACACCCCTAAAGCTTGCGTGATGTGTGAATGTGACTGGGCGCTAATTACTGATAACGACTAATATCTACCGACTAAGCTCTCACCCGATAAAAGCTCTGCGCAACGTGTCCGCACTAAGGAAGCCACCGATAAACCGATGGGCTCACGTCACTAATTCCAAGCTCTTGAGTATGGTCTCTACAATTTATTAAATTAGTGATTACTCTCCTAGTTAGTTGCAAGGTACGATTACGTTATACTGTCCATGCCTCTGCGACGCTCTTTCCCTGTCTACACGTACTTCTGTATCTCTCCCGGTCTCTGTCTATCTCTTCCTGTCCGAGAGTCGCTCACTTCTTAAGGCCGTGAAAAAGCGGGACCGTCTTCGCCAGCTTTGGCTAGAGTTGCTTGACGATCCACATAGATGTGACACTCGTTCGGGGTCTCTACTTCCACCTTCGTAGCCATGCCTCCGTCACTTTGCAGTTGCAAGACTCGCGATGCGTAGCGATCCGAAGTACTTACACGATATCGTGGTCGTTTTGGGTCAGGAACCCGACGAGACGAATGTTTCCATCTCCTTAAACTCGAGTTAAGCAGGAATTCGAGTCGACTCGAGTCACCATTTTTATCGTCAAGTCGTTGATACGACCTCGAGTTCTTGTTACTCAAGATTTCGAGTCAATTTCCGGCGATTCCGATTACGGCGATATTTCCGAATTTTAATATTATTATTATTTAATATTTTTTTATTATTTAATATTTCGAATTCGGGTGACTCGAGTTGAAAAAGCATTCGACTAGTCGCGTCCCTACTCCAAGTACTCGAAGAGCTACCACCGCCACGGCTAGTGCATTTTTCCGATCTATTTGCACCGACGACTTCTTCCTTCCGGCAGACCGTAGTGGAGCATTTCCAAGAGCGCCTAAAAAATGCCACGTGCACGCAATTCGCGATTTCGCGAACCAGAGACTTCCTTGCCGAAAAGGCGACCCGGGATGAGCGCCTCGTCGGGGGAGCGATATCCCCCCGCGGAATTTTATTTCCGACGTGCCACGACGGACGATCCTTGGAAAATCCACGAAAGTCATAGAGTCATTCCGCAGGCGGCTAAACCCTGTGGGAGAGTTTAGCACCCCGCAGTCACCTCGGGTCGACGAGACGGAAGCTCGCACTTCGCTCCTAGGTGCACTTCCGTCGACGGCCAGACGAAATATCGACGCGCCGATCCGCCGCGGAAATCGACGGACGGAAAATCGTCGCCACTTGGAAATGCTCCGGTACATGGGCGCATATCGAAATATATACATAGACTCGCGTATATACGTCGAGGCGGATATACGCACGCGCATATATCACCGGCAATCCGCAACGGAGCGACGTATATCGCCGAAGGCGGCGCGACGACGCGCGAAAAAGGATTGCGAATATTCGTCACCGGGAGCACGCCAGGAGCAAACAGTCGGAGCTGTTAACGATAAATTCCCGAGTCGCGAACATCCGCTTCCAGTAACGGAGCCGCTGCCGTTCGACGTTAATCCGATCTAATCACGCGTGCAACCGAGTCGCGGGGGGTCCGAGTTTTCCAACCGAAACGCGAGTTTAGGGTGCGCACCCGGTGGACCGGAAAACGCCCTCGAAGAGGGCGGTTCGATTTACGAAACGAGAGGCGAGAAATATCGCGCGATTCGTTGGGGACACGGGACGACTCGACGCGATCCAAACTACGAGGGAGACACTTTTAACGGCGCGTTGCGTGCCCAGATTCACGCTCCTCCGAAAATCGACGAGGTATAATCAACGCGAGTCTAACGATCCGCAGATAAATCCAATCCGCTAAACGGTCACTCCCCTGCGAATGGTCCCAGTGCCCTTTCCTGGTCTCCGTCCTTGCCCGAGTCGAAATTGGAACCCTCCTTCGAACCCGAGTCAGCACTTGGTCCCATTTTTTAAAGTCCTGCTTTCGACTTTGCACGTGCTACTTAATATGAATTAATTCCTAACTTAGACCGGAAAGTAGGATGAAATGGAGAAATCTGGCTTTTAAGGTTTAATTTAGATGATCTCGAGACCTATTTGACGCCTAGATTTACAGGTTCCAAGTGGGGTGAAAATTTTGACTCGCCTCGTCCGACCCTCGACCACCAGCAGCGATAAACTCCGTCGACGCCGACGCCGCGCAATGGCGGCGCCCGTTATCAACGGCGACTCGATAATGGGCGACCCGGCACCCAGATCGCCGATTACCGGGTCGCCTTCGATCGCCGGGTCATTGCTCTACCTGGCCGACGTCGGCCCGACATCTTGGAGTGACATTCCACCGAGTACTTTCCGCAGGAGGTCCGCGTTAACGGCGTGACGGAGCGCGGAAACAACGCCGAAATTTCAAGAGCCGAAGGGTCTCGTTACCCGACGGTGGTACTTGCCCTAAAATGGTCCTAGAACATGGACTCCGACGTAACGAGAGTCGACGGTGCATCTGGCTGGACTTGGAATGCAAGTCCGATGTCCTAGCAGGTCCGACGCGCGAACTTGCGAGACGAGGGTTGAATCGCATCAACCCCCGATAGGAACATCTCCACCCCCGGAACCGGCGGAACTTTCAGTCGGAAACCGAGTCCCCCTGACCGTTTACACCCTAGAAGACTCGCCCTCTCCGCGAGACTTTCTTTGGCCCCGCTCTTTGGTCTCGCGCGATCCGTCGACGATCGAGCCCAAGTTCGGCGTCCCTCCACCCCCGCACCGATCCGGAATCGATCATCCCCGAGTCTGCGTCTCGTCGTCAGTCCGGCTGGAAGTGCTCGCGGAGATAAGATCGGTGGTCAAAGTTTAAAGACTCCTTCGGCTCGACGAAGAGAACCGATCGAAGGAATTTAATCCGACCTCTCGACCCGCGTTTCCCTCCCAAAGGAGACGGAGAACCCCGCGTCCTGGAAAAAAGAGTCCCGGGAACTGGCGCGACGAGTAACTCGAGAGCGCCCCGCGTCGCGACGCCGAGCAACCGGTGGATCCTGGACGCGAGAAAGAGCAATCGGCGTGTGCCGAAACGCGGCCGTTGCGGGCCATCGGTAGCCGTTAACGATTACGAGCCAGGCGGCGTTACGACGCGCTGGAGACTCTCGACGCAATAAAACGTGTACCACGGTGGGACGCGTTAACGGGGACCAGCGTCGGCCAGTGCCGAAAAGACAAAAGGGGGAAATTCGACGACGAGTCGCTTTCTCGACTCCTCCTCGTCGTTGGTCTCCGGCGGTCGTTAACGATCGCAACGACGCAGTCGTAACGACGCCCGGGCGCGATAAAAGGCGGAGGACCAGCGCGGCGTTCACCAAAATGGCGGCCGCGGTTCCCGCTAAAGGCGGCAGATCGGAATTTATCTCCGGGGTCCAGGATCGACTTAACTCGCGGGATCCTTAATCCCTGGTCCTCGAAGCGCGGTGCCGGGATAAATCTGGAAATATCGCCGAGAGGCACGAGAAAGAGGAGAGAAAGCTCTCGCGCGACGGCCTCGTCGAGTTGGCGACGCGCCAGACTCCCCGTCTCCGTTCCTCGCGTTAATTCGCCCACCTACGAGTCCCCGGTGTCTCCCTCCCTCTCGATCCCCCATTCGAGTAGCGTTTACCCGAGATTCTCCTCGGCCGCGAGCAAAGGAATTAATATTCCGCCGCGGAACGCCCGCGCGTCAACTCTTCCGCGCATCCAGCCGGAGAGGCGCCGAACGAGGGGAATGCTTTCGCGGGAAATAACATCGTTAACTCCGATGTACGAACCTGGGTATACCCAACGTAAACACGTACATACGTACATATATACTCGGGGACATTTCGCGAAGTAACTTCGCCTCGAGAGCCGATGATACGGCGCCGTTAACGCGACGACTAATTAACGGGATTAACGAGCTCCAGTCAGAATGGCAATCGCGGGGGTGGTTCTAAATGCGCATAGTCGCCTACGCGGGAAACCCCAAACCCTGGGGAGTCTCGTCTCCGAAATGTCGCAAAAGGTCCGAGTTCCTAAAATTCTCGATACTGGAGGAATTAATTTAACAATTCATTTGGGGAAAATTTTCGATTCGCGAGGTGCATCGACCGGGTCCTTTCACCCCATGCACATTTCTCGTCTTGTCCGCAGTCGACTCGGCTACGTGTATTTTGACATCCACATCTCGCGAGATGCTGGATGCTTTGGGCTCGATCGCTCGCACGGCCGACGTGCGACGTGCCTTTCAGACGACACCGACACAGCCCCCGTTAAACGTCCCTCTGTATATTTATACACGCCTGACGTACACTGTACATATATATATTATATGTATATATCTGCATTTGCGTTGACATCTTGCGTACAGCATCCGTAAAGTGTCAGCCCTCCACTCCTCCACCCTCCTCCCTTCCGTACGTACGACTCGTGGAAACCACAATCACACGCATACACCCACACGCGCGTGTACACGTCGCTCTCCTCGGAGCGTTCCCTCCTCTCTTAATCACTCCACGTTAATCATTCGTTAACGCTCGTGCGACTTGACGGCTCGTAACCGCCCCGTCATCGAGTTTAGTCGACGAGGGGATGAAAAGAAGAATCGGAAGAATTTGAGAGCTCCGAAAATTGGGGCCTGCAAAAATCGAGGTCGATCAGGTCGCACGAGCGTCCATTTATTAATTGCCAAAACGATCGCTAATAAAGCAACTAATACCACTGGAGCCGCGTCGTCCTGCCCGCGACTCCTCGGCTGGAAGTGCTTTCCCGTTTTTTTTTCCTTCCTTCTTTTCGATTTGCAGTTGACTATTCGCACGACGCGGAAGTTCACTGAGATCCTTTCGTTTCTGCACCCCCGGGCTGAAAATGATCAGAGGTGATAACGATTCGACCGATCGAATCGAGGGCGAGGACGGACTCGCGGGCAGCCGCGCGATCCAACTTAAAAATGATCTTTTGAATACGACAAGGGATTAAATTTGCGGCTCGGAGCGTACTCCTCACGTCGCGCTGTCTACGCAGCAAGGTAAAGAGGACACAAGTGTGTACACAGCGATCTCTCTCTTCTCTCTCTCTCTTTCTCTCTCTCTCTTTCTCTCACAATTTTAATGCCGTTTCCCGACGTCTCCGTACGACGGCGAAATTAATTAGAGCCCCGGTGCACGTCGAAAGAGGCTCAAGTTCTAGGACCGCTTTTGCCCGCGATTCAATTTCACTTGATCTCGTCCGGCGAATTTTGGACAAATCATGAAATCTTTTTGCAACTGTTTCACAAGGCGGTCCTCGAGTCATTGAGCGCGCGAATCATTGTTGTCGGTTCGCCGAAAACGACCGTCGACTTCGCTTCTACTCGGATGCGTCGACGTTCACTTTGAAGGGCTTATTTTTTTCTGCTCGGCTAATTTCACTGCACCGCGCACGTTCTTCAACTTAAGTCGCAGCTGCAGACAGAGCAATAGTCGGCACGACTACAGGGTGACCTCTCTACGTCGGGTAATAAGAGAACGAATACTGGAAAAAATTACCACGTAATGCTAAACGCAAATTCCGTTGTCACGGTAGAAAGGCTACCCATTTCGGAAATGTGCAGTAAACTCTCCTCGGTATCGGCTGAGACTAATTAAAAAGTACCTCCCCTTGCGTTCCTGCAACAAATTTAGAATAGGCAAGGTTGAAATGAATTATTTTCGAGTAATTCGCTGATTATTTATCGGAGTAAATTTTCTAGGACTTTTCCGCGCGTCTTTATTCTTGAGAGAAAAGGATTTAAAATTGACACCCTCGACGAGAAGTTTGAAACCCCGAGAGGAAGTCACCCTGTACCTGCCTAGGCGATAGCAACTAATTTCGTTCCTTTTCGATAGAAGTTCATTTTTTTAGAAAGTATCGTCCTCCTCGACCGGCGCCAGCCGATACGAGAGACGATTTTCCCGCGAGAGTTCATTTCCGATCGTGTGTGGTGTACAGACCTCGAGAATACTTAGTCCTCGGTATGTCGTCATGCAAATCGGTTGCCATTTTATAAGCTCCTCATTAGCTAATGTATTGCACATAGTTCCGTCGACAAGAAGGCTTCGTCCTGGCGCGACTGGATCTATCTCTCCAGCGTGGCGGCCTTAGGGGAGAGAAATAGCCGGCGACTTTTTGCACCGACGTACATTTCGTGCTTTCCTAGCTTAGCTAGCAGTAGAAGGAGATTAAAAGTTTAAAGGCGGACTTAGTTGCATTTCCACGAGACTCACGGTGCATTTTCGTCCCCGGGTCGCGCGCGTTATCCGCTCGATTTTCATCGGCCACGGGGGGTCCTCCAGCGAAATCGCCCAAACACTGGCACTGCCCGTTCCACTCGGCAAAACGATCGGGACGAGTAATCGGTACGAACCGAACGGTCGATCGGTCGAATTGGCTCGAAACTAGCCAGGCGATCGAATGGCCGCTCTTTCGATTCGATTGTTCCGACGCTAATGACCGGAGGAGGCGCACCAAACGAAACTCTCCGATCCGGAAATCCTATAAAACGACCTGGAGGGTCTAAAAACTTGAGAAATCGCCGCAAGATGGAACGGAATCAAAGAAAAGAAACGAATTCCTCGAGGTTCTCAGAATTCTCAAGTTCCGCCGAGAGTAAACGGCGTTCGCCGGTGGCCCCCCTCAAAATGGCGACATTTTTCCCGCCGATGTCGACGCGGAAACACTCGGTGTTCGTTTTCCCTCGACTCTCGCTTTCTCCTTCATCGCGATCCTTGTGCGCTCGCTCGAGTCCTACTCAATGCAAATTCATACTTCGCGTCGTCGCGAAGGCGTCCTCAAGGGCCGTTAAAACGTTCAAAGTACTTCTTGAAGCGGAGGATGCGAGAGAATGAGAATTACAAGTTGCGGCGGCGTGTCGGCGGCAAAGAAAACCAGCAAAGAGGTGTCGAGTATCCGACGAGGGAAACTTCGAAATTTCCTCGTCGACGTAACGACGCCGCTTAACGCGTTCGAGCCGATGGCCAGTTAAGATCGACGTGCGATTTGTCGGATGAAAAATTCTCGCGAGGCTTGAACCATCGCCTCCAATTTTAACTCCATCGAGAGTACCGAGTAATTATCTGGACAATTATCCTCGCCGAATCGCGCGTCGCCTCTAAATCCCTGGACAAGGAGTGCATCTTAAAGTTGTCATTCCCGATTTAATCAGACCGACTAAAAACAAGCAAGATAAAATACGATAGAGGAGGCTTCACACACACGCATATATGAGTCCGTCACCGCTTACACCGCCCACGCCTGACACCCTCCACCCACCACCCAAGACACAAACTCCCTTTTCGATCGCGTTCCGCGAAAAAAATTCGCGATCCCGAACTCGTGACATCGCGAGTGACGTCCCTCTGCACGATGTAACTAGAAAGAGTCAGTAAAAACGACGATAAATTGAAATCCTAGCACGACGCCTCGTCGAATCGGGAACCCGCCTAGTCTCGACTTTTTTTTAGCTCCTCTCTGTGCAGCGCGTTTGCATCGGAGTTCTTAAATGGGAGAAGTTCGGAAAATCGAGCTGCATCGCGGACACTCGGCTATTCCCGGGGATTGTGCGCTATTCCGATCTCGGCAAAAAAGAGTCTCCCCTCGCGCGATATTCGTGCACCCTTAAAAATCCGATGTCACGAGCCCACGCGAAACGGCCGACACGGTTCGCGATCGCCATTTCGATCTCGACTTTAAATCCGACCTCTTAAGCTTAAGCGGCCTCGACCGGCGTACACGTACGTGTCCGTAGATAATATCGTACGGCTCAGTACGGAGGTACCGGTAGCTCCGCACTCGTTGCTCCCCGAGAAAAAAAAGGGAAAGAGGGGTAAAAAAAGAATCCCTGCTCTCGTAAAAAGGGTAGACCGTTCACCGCGCGAGACTTTCGTACAACGACAACTCTGCAAGCTATCAAAATGCACTTTCGCAACCGAACGTCTCTCCTGTCCCCGTACGGTTGATATCTGACGGTAGATTAGAGTATTGTGTCAGGTGTACCTTCGTACCTTTGGTCTCCGTGCATGCGACCGCATCGCGTTGTACATGTCACGTATTATATATATATATACATATCTAACCTAAGTGTATGCTCAAGCGCACAAGTAAGTATTACAACGCTTCTTTTCAATGGATATCTCTTTGTCACTATTTCTCTGTCTCTCTGTATTTCTACTCCCATCTCTGTTCTACGTGTGTTTTTCTGCCCTCTCTGTCTCTCTCTCTGAACATGTGTGTTGCGCGCCTTCCATCTGTCTCTTGCAACTCAGATCCCCCCGACCCCCCGAACTCCCTTTCCCAGAAGGAAACGACGAAAAAGAAGGAACGATCCGAGTAATCAGTTCGATCCCCTTGGGTTGACGTCTCAGTCGAACATAATCATTGGTGTGAATGCAAACGAGTGCTTGGTCGTGAGTTTGGCGCGACATCGCGAAGCGGCCGAGGATTGGACTCCACCCCGAGGCGGCGAGTTCAATGTTAAATGGTTGCACCTTAAAATCTGCAATTTCAAAGATTACGCCTTTGACGGGACCCAAGACCCGGCCCTTCGACGTCATCGTAGCGTTCGCAATGGTTCCGTGCATGGAAGATCACTTAACTCGGGATTAAAGGACAAACAGCCCCCGAATTTAACGTCGCGCGCCTCCACCCCGAGGGGGCGGATAAGTGATCTTCCATCGAGAGGGGAACCTCTGAAACGTTCATCCCCGAGAAAGTTGCCACTTCCTCCCGCTAATCGCCTCTCTTTTCTCTTTCTCCGGGGGATTCTTTCCGAAATCCTCGATTCAGGGACATACTTCAACTGCATCATGGTCATGGTGGCCAGTAGCGTGGTACTGACGGTCGTGGTGCTCAACTATCATCACAGAACGCCCGAGAATCACAGGATGCCGCAATGGGTAAATAAGTGGGACTAGTGCATGAGATTCGCAGTTTGTCGGGTTGGCCGGGACACGTCGAGACGTCCTGGACATTAGCCAGGGCCAAATGGACCCGAGGGCCCGCTGACCCAACTTCGCGGCGAGGAACGACTCGACCTAGGCGACGAAACCAGAGACGAGCTCGTTTCCTCGACAGGTCGTTTGTCCGCGATTCGCCTTTTTCGGCGGGATCCTAGTTCCCCTCGATCCGACAGGCGAACGATACCGTTCCGTCACGAGATCGCGCCCTTTCGTGCGGTACGTCTACCGCGCGTTCACCTGTCTTCAGGTGTGACGTTCGTCACCCTCCTTCCACGGACCAACCGGTCGAAATCGGACTTTCCATTCGTGGCGACACTCGTCGCGTCGGAGCGCGTAGAAAAGGTGGCTTGCAGCATGCTGAAAATGTGTTCTAGCCCGACATGATAGTGTGGCATGTGACTCTTCACCATGTTCGAGGAGCTGTTAGAGCTTCCGGTGGTAGCGTTGCGTACCGACGGGACACGGCGAAAGCACGTTCGCCTCGAGCTCAGGAGAGCAAGGAAAAGGGGGTTTAATGGCGCGAAAGGGTCTAAATTGAAACGCAACGCTAACATTTCCCCTGTGATCCAGGCGAAAACTGTCCTCCTGCAATGGCTGCCCTGGATCCTGCGCATGAATCGCCCGGGGAAAAAGATCAGCAGGAAGACCATCCTGATGAATAATCGCATGAAAGAGCTGGAGCTCCAGGAGAGGAGTAGCAAGAGTCTGCTGGCCAACGTACTCGACATCAACGATGACTTCTGCCATGGGAACAACGCCGCGAACCCTCCCACGGTGTACAACACGCGGTAAACGCATTTGTTTCTTGGCCATACCGGCGCCGAATTCTCTGCACGCGAGGAAAGTGAAGACAAAAAGACCCGCCACGTCCGCTGAGTCATATCTCAGGAGATACGGCGTCTCTTTTTCTCTCTCTTCGTCCACGAGGATGGTTCGATTCATGCTTCCTCAATCCCAGGTCAACCTTCGGTACACCACTCACGGCAAGGCCGTCGACCGTGGAAGAGACGTCGGCGTCGCTCCCCCTCAGCGGCACGCAAAGGGAACTGCACACGATCCTGAAGGAATTGCAGTTCATCACGAATCGCATGAAGAAGGCCGACTCGGAGGCCGAGGTCATCAGCGACTGGAAGTTCGCTGCCATGGCAGTCGACAGGTACCCTTGAAGTCCAGCCCGTTTCCCAAAATCGTTTCAGGCTCGACCGATTCACCGTTTCCTTCCACCGTTGCAGGTTCTGCCTGTACGTCTTCTCGCTGTTCACGCTGATCGCCACAGTAGCGGTCTTGCTGTCGGCGCCTCACGTTATCGTCCAGTAGTAGACTGCCCAGGCCAGGGTCAGAGCCAAGTTTCGAAGAAGACGCCGCCTCTGCCTCTTCCCGAGTCCAGGTAAATCCAGAGAAAACGAGGAACCCGCGAAATGGATTACTCGTTGGAAGCCCGAAAACTGCGAATCGTACAGATATAGGGAACGATCGGACCAAGTTCCAGGCATAAATCGCTCCGAAAGTCGGTTCTCGTAGAAGCTAACCAGAATTAGTGTACACGCGAATCCGCGAAGCCCGATTCCAGCGGCTTAGCCGAATTAGATGCAAGGCTTACGGAGGCTCGCGGGAATGTGCCTTCCCTTCAGCCCCGAGCGTACTCGTTCTCGCCGCGCTCGTGTAACGCACTTCCAATCAAAGTTCCCCGGAGGCCGGGCCAACTCGCGGGGTTAGTTCCCTCCAAATTTCGAAGTTAAACCGAGGACCTAGCCGGAGGAAAGTTGAAATCATTCCCCGATTGACTACGGAGCGGACCGGCCGCTCAACATTTGGGGTCCCTGAGTTAATCTGAGGTTAATTTTAACTTTGGTCGGCGCAATCGATACGAGGCTGAGGTCGAGTAAAAAAGAGTCCTGCACCGTCGCCCGTGGTATTATAATCGACGAGAAGCGACCTGTCCTATTAATAACGGTATCACGGGCGTGTCCTTATCGGGGAAGAGTCGCCGCGCGGTAGTACATCCGCTTATTTATTATTCCGCAGAAAGGGACCCGCGCCGGGACGAGGCAGCGGAGAGTCGGACGAGAATTCCGAATCGAGCACACCCGGCCTGAAGCCGGACCCCGAGATCACGGACGAAAGGGGCCCGGTTGCAATTGGCGCGCTCGAGGACGAGCTCCATCGTCCTCGGGAAGGACCTCGGAGGACTCTCCTCGACCGGAGATCGAGGAGAGCGACGCCGACGCCTCCTCTCCCTTCGGGGTCTGCCACCTCGCCGAAGACGTCGTCGACTTCGTCTCGCGTTCATGGATGCGTTTCCTCGTCGCCTCGAAACCGTCGGTTCGCTGCGTTCGTCGGGACGGATCTTGCCCATCGACTCTGGACCACGACACCAGGAGGCGCACTCGAGGAAGTCGCTGCGAGATGTCGTCAGCCGTTCGTCGACGAGTCGACGACTTCGATGTGGAACCCAAAGTGGATTCCCTCGACGACGGACGTCACTCCTCGAGGCCGTACGAAAAACAAGACGACGTTTAACGACCGATCAACAAAACTGCCAGATCCACCTCTGGACCGCGTGCGGACCTGCGTACTCTAGATTAGGTCGTCGTTGCATCCTCTTTGCTTTGCACCAGTGACGATGCCAGAAGGAGATCCTGTGGTGGTCGCGAGGAGGGGGCTCCGAAGACCCCCGAATCGGGTGCAAGGAGCAACGAAGAGGACCTCGAGTCAGGGACTGGAAATCCTTACTCGCGCGAGTCGTCAATGTAGCGCGACAAGGGGGCACCAGCTAGGTGTAAGAAACGCGCTTCGTCGAATTCGCGAGTCCTGGTCCAGATCAAACGTTCCCCTGTTCGACGACCGAGGCAGCAAACTCGACATTGCCCGATCTCGGTCCAACCTGTCAGGTCGAGAACGTTATTGCGGTATTTTCTACTCAAGATTTGACGCTTTCTTTTCAGATACGGTTGCTTTTCATTCACGTCCGCATTGAAACCTACTTTCGGCCCATTTTGAGCTCGTATAAGAGAAACCCCCAAATTTTCTTCTCTTCCGTCTCCAATTAAATAGTCAAAATAATTCAGAAATTAATAATTAAGACCCTGTGATTGTTTTCAAAATTGAGATCGAAGTCAGAGCTTTGAATTGGCATAGAACACGGACACGTAGGAAAATGAGGTTTATTTAAAAAGGAAGCGTCATGTTTTACTCACAAAAAATTGCAAGAATTTTCTGGACAACCTAGGGACTCTCTTCCTGCCGGGACCCCGAGTGGAATCAACGAGGAATTAACGAGGGTGCGAAGTGTCGGATCTTTTCTCCCGAAAGTCAGCCTCGGGATACCTTAAAAGGTGACGGAGTAGCGAGTCCTGCCTAAATTTTCGAAGTCGCACAGGCTAATTCGAGATACGACCCTCGAGTAGGGGCAAGACCTCGCGTTAACTAGCTGGTATGCCCGATCGAAGAAGCCTTCCTGTATCGATCGATCGGTTCCAATCTGGACCATCGAGTGGCACATCCCGCCTCCATGTAGAAGTTCAAGACGAGCCCGGCGTGCCTGTTCTCGACGGCTCGTACCAGTGCTCGCCTTTGTTCACGCATGTAACGATCCGATGTAAATTGTCCAAGCACCTGGCCGCGTATGGACCCATCGATACATATATCGGCGATCTCGTATATTGCTGCGCGATGTCGGAGCACGCTCCCGGTATGCAAACTCAGAGGGACCGAACAATGTCAATTGATCGGAGACCTACTTCTCCCGATCTGACGGCGTCGTAACGACGGTTTACTTATTTACCCGTTTCCCTTACACAGCTCATAAACGGCTAAACTTGCACGAGAACTCTCCCTGGAAAGAATCGTATAATTCCCATTCGGCACATTCGGAGTAGTTGAGTTTTCCTGTTTTCCCCAGTTTCGTCCTGCGGATCGTCGGAATGGAAACGGCCTTTACGCCGCCGCCGCCCTCCCCCGGTACCTCGCGCTTTATCATTTTTCCATTAAAACGACAGAGCTTGATAGTGTTTTTATGAGCTTACGCACCGGTGGTTAAATTGGCAGTAAGGAGTTTTATCTATTTAACCAAACGATGTTTCGCTGTCTGTTGCGTGAATCACTGCCCCCGTAAAGGGCGTTTTATTGTCGCGTTAATAGCACGTTTTGGTACCCTACTTTTTCCCTTCCCTCGGAAACGTATACGCTGAATTTACCGTGGAACAAAGTCAGTGGGTCAGACTACCTCGGATGGGTAGCTATCCGTCACCGCAACGACATACGGTGACGGAATGAGACCGGTTAATTGTCGGGCATGTCCTACGACTTTCGATATAGACTTGGGCTCCGATCGACGTGTGCGATTTCGAAAATTGCGGCCCCACCCTCCGCGCTTCCGGGCGAAAAATGAAAATCACTTTTCGAGGTATCCAGGGATTGCTCTCCTTGGTGCTACCTCCCGATGAGTTTGGTCTTCGCAGGGCTTATAAGTTTCTCGCAAGACGAGCGATTTGCATCCCTTGGAAGGAGCCTCGCGCTCCGAGGACTCAAAATCTGGCGAGAAATTTCGCCCAAGAGGGGTCGATATTAACGCAATACCAATTTACTATAATCGATAGCTTTAAGACGTAAACTACATACCTCTATTTTGCAACTCTTTACAAGACTAGTTATTTTCTCGGGGAGACGATCGACGACCAGAGTATTTTACTAATCGCCGAATAGCTAGGAGACGTTTCTTTGATAAGAGCAACGACGTTCTACCGATCGATGCGTCACGCGATTCCAGCTCGACATCGACACCTCGTTAATTCGACGGAGATAGAACAATGTAGTTTACCGATTAAACTAACGATTAAGTTGCCACGGTCGGAGGATTGTTGACTAACTTTTGCACGCAACGCGCCAGCCAGGAGCACTCGGTAATTTTGGAAAGATATCTCGTTACTAAATGCTTTGTCTGACGCACCCTGTTGAACGTTACACCGTCTACCCGCGAAGGTGGTGCACTTAATTACACCGTGCAGTAAACTAGACCGACAGACCATTCTCGGTACACTTGCAACGACATCATAAATCTAAATACCGAAGTTTCGCCAAATTGCCTCGATCAAAGGATCGAAGTTACGTGTCCGAGATCGGAGAGTTCGGCGAAACTCGCCCGATCGAGCAGCCCATCGGTGGAGCAAAAGTCTTTGTTTTAGAAAACAAAAGGGGGAAGCAAAGAGACGAGACCACTGCCGCCAATCCAGTGCCGGGTGTGGGCAAGAAATTCTCGCTACGTCTAACGTGTTCCAGTACCAATCACTTAATAATTAAATGCCGTGGCGATAAGCTAACCAAAATATAAATCGAAATATCGTTCGAGCGAGGGAAAACATAAATTCGAATAAAATCCAAGTGTTCTGATTAAATTACTGAGGATTAATGTTGACTAGGGTACGTAAGTAACGCATGCGCGACGCGCCATTCAGGATATACATAATTATACATATAAATATATACATATATACATAACGTAGTGAAACGCCAATCAAAATAGCAAATAAATTCTCGCAACGATCCGCTTCGAGTCGAATCAAAACTCGTCGGAAAAAGGTCACCGGAAGAAAATCGAGGATCTCAAATCGAACAGGAAGTGTTGCGTCGATGAAAAAAAAAAAAGAATGGAAGACAAACGGAAGTCTCGGAAGAACTCTTTCCAGTCGGAGAATCTCGAATTTTGACGAAAACGAGCAGACCGATGGACTGGTCTAAGACGAAAATCGAATACCGCTTCATTTCTGCAAAATTCCACCTTCCCGACGAGGATGCATTTTTTGTACAATTTAACGACACTGCTAAATGTTATAAGATTCAACGAAACGACTGAAGTAGAAGTTCCACGTCTTTCGAGCAATCCGGTGGCGACGTGAGAATAATTCGGTAAAATTTACGTTGATTGAATAACTTTGACTAAGTCTCTTAATTTTCGGTTCGGCGGGTATTCCTTGCTAGTCGGGTTATCTTTTCATATAAATAATTGCGTAACGCAGAAAGGTATTCGTCACAATTAGCGGAATGAATCCTTGAACGGCGATGCGGAGTGCAAAAAATCTGCTCGCACGAGGCGGCGAAGCGGACACGCACGAGGAGGAAACGTGTACATGCTACATACAATATAATGATATACATACGAATGATGAAGCAAAAAAAATATCTAACTTTGTTATCGTGAACGGTTGTTTTATATAAAACCTCGTGTTTATGTAAAGAAAAGGAGGAGACGCAGGTGCATCGTCTCCGCACTGCAAGTGTATGCAGTAAGCGCGTGCAGTGCACTAAAATACCTCCCTATTAAATCTTCGATTGTATAAATCCAATCGCGTTAGAGATACCTACGAATAGCCAGGATTAAAGATAAGCTAAGATTCGCCGTGACACCCTTGGTGCCGTCATTTCGACGTAACGGATATCGACGTTATCGTTATCGACGTCGGTTACTCGTCACCATTCCTACCGTCGATCCTTGCACGAGGATAAACCCGTCAAATGGACGCTAACTAAACAACTCCTGGAGTAGCCCACAATGCACAAATAATTCTTTTCCGCCCTTTTTCCATGAATTTACGAGTATTCTCTACAATCACTAAAATAACACACCCTGTCTGTCCCTGCAACAAACGTGACCGCGATAAATCGTCCTCCGCGCCATTACCGGATCCCCCTTTAAAAAGTATCGGCAGAAATATGGTGCAAGCCTGAAAAATTACCGCCGTCAGTGTTGCAGCCCGTGCATACGTGCAGTACATCAAGGAGAGTTACGAGTAATCGTGACTCGAATACGTGGACAACGCGAATACCGAAAGGACGCCTCCAGCAGGAGAGAGGCCCCTCACGGTTCGTTTGCGACTAACATTTCATAATTAACGCCAATTAACATCCGAACATGAAGCAACCCATGTCCGATGACTCCCTTAACGCCGCCAAATAAATTGCCACGATGTCCTTTGCCGCGATAAAAGACCGAAGCACTGGAATACAAAAACAGTTTAGGAACGAGATCAAAGAAGCTGGGAGCGGGAATTATAATTAAATACAGTAGATTAAAAACGCAGGACCTCAGAAAAACAAAAGTCGTTTCAAGATCCACGGATCCAAGTTCACTAAGAGACTAATGGAAAAAGTGGCAGTATTTTTTCTGGCGATTTTCTATCCCGTGCACGGAATCTGCAACGACGGAAACGGACGAGAACCTTCGTCCCGGCGAGGATAACGCGCAACATCCCGGGCTCCGAGGAAAGAAAATTCGGGAAGACCTCGTCACCGGGATTTCGGGACGCCCGGGAAGGGCAGGATATCTCGTACACGTCGATCGTAACATGCCGAACGGCACTACTCGTAACGAATCAACGTTATTCAAGCACGCTATTCAGGAGGAAACTCACAGCACGACAAACGTGATTGTCATTCGGTCGTAGGCAAGGTTTATTGCATTGTAAAGTGTAAGCCCTGTTGACATTACCTGTGTACCGTGACTATACAAAGGAAGGCAAGATATACATATATATATATATACATATAAATATATATATAAATACATATACATATATACATATGAATGAGACATAACATAACTAGGGTAAAGGGATAATACAACTGTAATATAAAAGAAGACCTGCTAAATTGACTAACTTAAACGACGACGGGCGTTAAACTAATCGATAGTACGAACTGTTAATAAATTCTAACGTGAACTAACTAAATAATTGATTAAACTAAACACAAAGGAATTGAACTAGGTTACACGGGCAACGCGTAGCTTGTCCCTATATCTTCATCTCTGTTCCTGTAGCGTCTTTCGACCCTCGTCGAGGCGAGATCTCGCGTTCGCTGTGTCGATTTCTTGCTCAAAGATGCGCTCAGATCCGACCGATTCCTCGCGAGATTCGTTCCCGGTCGTTTCTTCCAATTACCCCTGCCGAATCGCGATTCCTCGATCCTCGAGCTCCCTACGTGCGAGATCCATTCGTACCCACCGTCGGGTGGGACGAAATCGGTCCGAAACTCGAAGCAAGAAGTCGCGCAACGAGGCATCGATCTCTGCGCAATCGAGGTATATACTTCACTCCATGGATAAATCATTTGTATAAAGCTCGAGAGTATAAAGCAGCCGTTGTAAATAGGTCGCGCGCCGAGCACGTCTCCCCTGTACCCCCGAATTGAATCGACACGCATGAACGTATAAATATATAAATATAAATATATACATATACATATAACATTAACGATACATCGCGCGCCTCCGACGGTCTTTCGCTCTCTCTATCCGGAGAGGGTTCTCCCCTCGGTTAAGTTACCCTCGTCGTTACTTCGAGACGCACATGAGAATTTAACTATTAAATATCGCAATAAGGAGGGTCGCACTCGGCCGGCGAGTCGCGAGGTCGAGCCGGAAGCCGACCTCGTCCTCGCGGATCTCGCGGGCCCCACGAGCGCCATCGACCACTGCGTGACGTTTTACGAGGATACATATATACATATAAATATATATATATATATGTAATCGTCAAATCGAATCGAGGGATATATCCGTTTCGCGTAATTAGTGTAGTGGTTAAGCTCATGCCAATAATGTTAAGCGAAGCCGCGCGGTATGCTCAAAACTTAAGCGCGAGGGAGGCGCGTCGTCGATTGCCTCCAGACGATTTATTCGTCGCGTCGTAGGGATTATTACAGGTATTCCGATCACATCAGATTACACACGTCGGTCATGCCAGACCGGGTGTGGAAGAAAAATCGGTCGAAAGAGACGACGCAGCCTCCGCAGCGAGGATCCTTTTAATCTTTCCTTTTTCCTGGGGCGAGTCGGTACGCCTTGCTTTCAGGGCTGGACGATTGGTCGAGTGGTGTTTCTCTGTGGCCGGTGTTTAAAAGCTCTCGAAAACACCTGCCGAGAATAATTTACAGTTTTTTCTTCCGGCTGGGAGGTCTCCGTTTACGTAACAAGTATCGTGTCGTTGCTTCCAGGGCGTCGATTCGAAACTTTCCGCGACGTGGACTGCCGAGTGCTCCTGAAGGAGGTATCCCGTTTTGGGGAGCTTTTGACATCGGCCATGCTTGTTATCTGTGGGGAATGTGGTAGTGAGTTAACATGGAAAGTCGAGAACGACGGAAATCGCGTACCCCGTAAAAAGTCGATCGGAATCGTTCCTCGTCCTGCCGTTCCTGGATGAACGGACTAACGAAAATTATAAGAGTACGCTGGACTTTCGGATTTTCGGCCACTTCCTGGGTCGGCATTCGTGCTGAATCGAGGTAACGCGTTTGCAATATCGGTATCCTTCGTTTCTCTCAATTCCGAATCCATGTCGACCCTGACTTTGGATTTCCATTAACATTCGCGTCGCCTCGTCATTAAATCCTGAAACAAGAAATATGTTCCATTCAAATATTAGAAAATTCATTCAGTTATTTTTCGTGGGTTGGGATTAAATTTCTAATTCAATTGTTTTTTACTCTAATAAGAATTTCTGTATCGGTCGACAAATATCGAGACTCGCTAATTTCAGCACGAATTCCGACCAGCCGGAACGCCCGAATCTTCCTGGCGTATGTTAAAAGTGAAAGATGCACATCGGGTATTCTTCCGAGTATAAACATACAATAATGCCAAGAATTTAAAGTATAAATATAATACTTAACAATATTAGATAAAATAAAATGCCTGCACCGCGCGCAGGACGATCGATCGTCGCGACGAGTTCCTCGCCCCGCCTGGAAAGCTGACAGATTCGCGGCTAATTCAACAGTATATTCGCATACCATCCGTGTGTACACCTAAAAGTATATATATACACATACTGTATCGTGTCATGTTACACCGACCATCGCGATTGTCGACGATACTCGATGCATTTGACGGCTCACCCACCCATTATCGTTTTGAGCTGGCATCACGAGCAATTGCAACAAGTCGATTCTTCCCCCGCGATTTGCAACGATTATTAATTATCCAGCCATGAAGTCGGTCATACAGTTCGATTAAAATAGACTCAAAATACCGGGGCGAGCCGATAGATTGGTCCTGCGCGCGCGACCGGGTCGTCTGTATGTTTATAATTTGTATATTCGAAGTTTACACGAAGTTTTATCCGACAAATTTACTGTATTCTTTACGAAAAACTTTTTATTCTACGCCTGTACACGAGTTATGCGCGAGCACCGCACCGCAAGGCGAGTCATTACGACGCGGTAATTCGCCACTCCGAATTACCGAACGAAGAATATATTTTGCACTAGACCTCGTTTCGTCCTCACACGAGATTGGGCAGCTAAATTTCCGAAAGAACCTTACCAGACAGCGGGGATGGATTTTTTACGTTCCAAGAAACTAGTGAAAATTTTCCACCCGTGATTCGACAACCGAAAGTTCCAACGTAATTAAATAATTTTCTAAGACAGGAAGGATTTGACGAAACTGCAATGCCTGACCCAGCATACCCATATTAACTACTGTGAACCATTTCTTAAAATTTATTCCCTATCAAATTGTACACTATTTATAATCCTCCTGCTGGATAAAAATTAAAAGAATTGCCAACTCTTCGTTTACATCCTCGCTAGTCTGGTAAATCAATTCCGGATGCTTCTGCCTTAAGATGGCTCGCGGGTTTTAAGGGACGGCTCGGTTACAGAACAATTGGTCCAGGACTAAGCTGCACAGGTAGAGTGAAACGAAGTAAACCCGAGGAAACATTGATTTGAAAGATGTCTCCCACTTTGCACCGCATTTCTCACTCGCTAGCGAGGGTTCTTTCCTAAGCCGCAGATAACATATCTCTTTTCTCCTAACCGCGAGACTTTTAATCGACACCCACCGATCAGTCGTGGCACATCCTCCGCAGCCTTTTGCACGTTTCCTTAACCTCGAGGATGATTTCATTGCGAAAGATCGCAGGCGATCGAAGCAAATTCTCTGTTCCCGATCCTTGGCCAACTCGACGGAACCGAGCCGTCCCTGTGCGTACGCGCGCCCTTGTAAAGTACCTACCTACAACCGTATTATTATTGAACACGTTCGAAACAATTGACACGGGGAATTACGATAATCACTTTTGTATTTTTACGTAAAAATTGCGTGAGACCTAGAGAGATCTAATCTGTAAGATTTTAAAAATGCGGCGAGGAGAAGAAGCTCGATTAAAAGATAATGATAACAATATTAACGCGTAATTTTTCATACGACTTAGAGAGAGACTTAAACGTTAAGGCGACGCATAAGTAGATCGTAGAACGAGTGGCCTGCCGTGTTAAAAGTCGCGACGTTTACGCGCCCGAGTTCACGGATGCGGTGCCGAAAATTAACGATTAATCGTTACGAATGTTAACGGGGAGCGAGGGATTTCGCAGGGCAGGGCAAAGGCAACGGTAGAAAGTGTACAGAGGCCCGACGCGTTAAAGGGGAAAAAATAGAGAGAGAAGACGAAGCAAGGATGGAACACCTTCGAAAACGCGCCATTCGAGGGGATCGCGCAAACGAGTCGAGGAGCTGACATCGACTCGTCGCACCGAAACAAAAAAAAAAATAGCAGAAATGGGAAAGGAATCGAGCCGATCGGAAAGCGACAGCTGACCTTTACATAGATTTACTACCGTTTATTTTTTAAGCGTGTACTTACGACTTGTATATACGTAAGGCGAGTTGAATGTATCGATTAATGTTCACTAGAGTGACGAGTTACGTAGGCCGATCGTAGGGTAGCGATTGCGAGAGCCCGTTGACACTTGACAGCTGATCGGGCCGATTGGGTGTCACGAAGGAGAGACGCAAGGCGACTCGACGGCCATTTTGACCGGCGAGGGCGAGTCGTCGCGCGTCGTCTAAATTGATCATCAGAGAGCAATTTCGAGTCCTGAATCGACATCCGCGGATGTGCCAAAGATGAACGAAAAGAAAAAAAAAAAAAGAGAGAATTATCGAGACACTCGCTGGACGCAACGCTGGACAACGTGTTAAGATCGTCTTCGTTAATGTTGCTCGCGAATTATTTTCGATTTCCCCTTCCTTCGCCCCTGTATATTGTCAATCATCGCATCTCCGCCTCACCTGTCCTCCCTTCGCCCTGCTTTCTCGCACTCTAGACGTTGGGGACTCCAAACTCGATCTCGTATTCCATTCATGTGACGTAATCAATTTTTTATTTTTATTTTTCCAACTCTTCGGGGACATATCTGTATCCGCGTGCAGACCATCCACACCGAAATAACAAAGGAGACCCTGAATAATTATTGAAAGGTTCAAAATCGATTCCAAGAATGGAGCCCCAACGTCGGCTGTTCCAACATGGCGCCCCCACCACACGTTTGCACGGATGTAACATCTCCCGAAGCTCCTCCCTTAGTCCTCGAGGATGACGCGGACTTACCCCTTCGCTCGCACCTTCAAAACCTTTACTCATCTATCTTAGTGCTCGATTCAAGTCTTATACGCGCCGTCTATTATAGGAAAAATTAGTCTATCGCCAGTTTTAGCGATCCAGCGCGCGACGCCCTCGAGCGCCGAGGACGGACCTTCGCGCCTCCTTCGAAGAGATCGACGATTGATTTTCAGAAAAATCATGAACATAGAGCTCCGAGAGCTCGATGCGAAGGAGCCCGAGATCGTGTCGGCACTCGAGGACCGCTGGGCCCATTAATCGTTGTAAAGTCTACGGAAAACTACAGTCTCTGTATCCACTCTTTCTCTAGTCTCTAGCGTATGGTACCCTACACACGGAGGAGGATTCGTAGAGTCTCATAGAGTCTTACCGACCGACGATTAACGCGACTTAGACACGCCTCAGCTTCCACTCCGCGACAGTGACTTCTAACGAGATGCTTCAACGATATCGTCATCGCTTAGAACGGTAGGGCCTAAAAGTACCATCCGACCATCTCGACGGATTGTTCGCGCTTACGACGTTAGACGACCGACGACCGGCCAAATCCATGCAAGACCCTCGAGACCCTAACCACGTCCACCAGCTCCCACGTGGAAGCTGGTCGACGTCCCCTTCGTCTTAGTTCAGCACACGAGCCCAACCTAAGACCGAACCGTTGAACGCAAAAACCCAACGAGCGTCTTTTCGACGTATCCGTTGACTAGATACACAAAATACCAAAGAAACACTCCAAAGCACGTTAGGTTTTTGACGCTACCGACAAGTTCCGTATCCTTCGCTTCGGACTCATTTCTACCTAGGCCCCCTTTACGTCTGCACCGATCGCCGTTCGAGCGACACGCGATTCCGCAATATAAAATGCTTTCTGGCGGTTCGAGAAGAGGTGTCCTCTCCATGAGGTGTTCCATGACGAAGAGGCTCCGTCGTTTGGGAAGAAACATCCATCGAGAAGAACAGGCCGATCCTCCTGGACCCGGCCGTCGTTCCATCCCTATTTACACAACCAGACACACGATATACCCTGCTAGTATTTTTAGTAGTTTTAATATTCCCGTTAAACAATTAAAATTCTCGAAGCTTCGCAGCGCAGGAACCAAGAGCCAAGGTTCCTTCCAAGGTGGCGAGGCCTCTTCGTCGTCCGAGCAGTGTTTGGTCCAGGCATTTCTCCATATAAACGCCCCTCTTGCCTGTTTTTCCGAATGTTCGTATCCACATTTCCATCGGAATGAAAATTCATCCGGTGGTTCGTTGGTGACTGGGACTAGTGGGTCCCTTTATTCCTGCTGGACCTGGCACTGCAACCGAGGACAATCGTTGTGATACAAGGATATTTTACTTATGCAACAGAGAGGACGTATTATCAGCCTAGTTCATGTTTCCGCGTTGATTTGTTATGCTCGCGAGCGTCGTCGTCGTCAGGGAGACGGGACGCCGCCGTCGTCACGTCCTCGGGATGATCTTGTCGCACCCTCGACATGCTGGACTTCGTACGTGTACCGTTATCGTTATTACTCGATACTCAAGTCATCGGCATCGAATCGTGGCGACGGTCGAAAGAGAAATCACTCGTTATCAATCTTTCCTGGAGAAAGTAGAAATCGCGAGTGACGACCGAAGAAAATCCAGTCAGGGCGTAGAGGGCTCTTTGAGCAGTTTTGGTTCACGGGGTGACTAGACGACAATGGTCTTTATTACGATCCGACGTCGCATAGATGACGAACGCACGAACGTCGGTTAACTCGTTGCCGTTAAAAACAGCCTTTGTTATTTGACCGACTGGTTTACCGACCGGCCACGTGTATCGCGCTTAGACCTCGCACAACGTAAACCATCGCCGATCGCGTCACGAATTCGAGTCAAACGACGGGAAGAAAAAGAGAGCGCGATACCGCCGTTGCGGCCAGAGTAAATTCAATCGTCAAAATATGTAATTACGAATGCTGCGTCCGAGTTGCACCCACCAGGGAATCCCACGATTTCATTCTTGCGACACGTAACCCATGTAGGTACCGTGCTAGAGGGGACAACTTGAACGTGGCACTCGGGACTGTAGCACAAAATTATACGCACCCTACCACGACAGGTACTTGCAATGAAACGACATAATGACTACATTTTAATTGTAAGGAGACACCGATTGTAATAAGACCCAATAGGCTTAATATAAACATTGTAATTCCCATGTAATTACACATATGAAATACAGAAACATATTAATAATATTCGGAGTTTAGAGTTAAAATTGCGGACACGTTGACCCTCTCTTGAAGATTGGCATTCTGGAAAGTACAATACCATTTAGTAAGTGGAGGCTTTGTTTTGAATGTAAGAGTTATTATTTTGTATATCTGCGACTGGCAAAGGACGAAACAAAGGTAGGACGGGGTCTGACTGAATTTACCGCCAGATGGTCGCGAGTGCTTTTGGAAAACTTTCGATGGTATAACGATTAAATGTTGTTTACTAAGTGAGTGGTTGATGTCGACAGAGGAATTCGAGAGAAGCTTCTAAAACCAGTTGCTACGCGACGCTCGCGGCGCGTGAACGTGTCTGGACGTGTCTCCTGAACGTATCTCCTCTCCGGATAACGCCATTTTAGTATGAAGTATATACATATGTATGTATATAATGTAAGGTTGGTACTGCCAGAGGGCACTGCGATGTCAAGAATCCTGTTTATCCTTCTCTTTTTCGCATCTAAATGCATCACATATAAGTGCATCTAAGTTTATATAGTCAAAGGTTTAACAATGAAAATTGAACTCCGAAAAACCTTTCATCTGTAAATATTAAATAAACAATGATTTGCCGGACGATTTTTTCTAAACGCAAGGATCTGTCATTCGTCAAACGTCTGTTGAATTTACACGTGGATAAGCCAAAAAGGTTAAAATGGATTGAACCACAGGGTTTCAAAACTAATATTTATGTCTACAACAGTAAAATAAAATGTAAAGTACCGTTGATTTTGAATAACAAAAACATTATCACTTGGTACATGTGCGGGCCCACAGTATATGATTCCGCTCACATCGGACATGCCAGGTAAAATGATATTACGATTCATTAACATTATTTGGTACCTTGAAATTAGAAATATTATTTGTAGGTTTTTTTTAACGTAAATGTACAATTTCTTTAACTACAAGCAAAATTATATTGCAAATGTGTTTTATATAAAAATGTTATCATTTCATCTGTGTATTTTTAATAAAATAAGTACCCAATAATTGAATTTGTATGTTCTTGTTTTTTTTTTTATAGTACTTATGTCAGATTCGATATTATTCAGCGTATACTAAATAATTACTTAGATGCTGACATAATATGTGTGATTGGAGTAACAGACATTGATGATAAAATTATTGCTCGTTCTCAACAATCAAAGCAGAATTGGAAAGAATTAGCAAATTTTTATGAAGAGGAATTTTTCTGTGATATGACATCATTAAATGTTTCCAAGCCGTACCTACGCTGTAGAGTTACAGAATATATTCCTGAAATCGTTCAATTTGTCAATAACATTTTATCTAAAGAATATGCTTATGTAACCAAGGATGGTAAGACCTAAAATCTTACATTTAATAGTTACAAATAATTAACAAATTAAAATACTTATTGTGCAATTACATTTGTAGGCTCTGTACATTTTGATAGTGCAAAATATGCCGCTGCAAATAAGTTACCATTCAAAGAATTAACTTCTCATTCTGATGTAAAAACTGCGTCAGATTTTGTTTTATGGAAAGCACGGAAAGAAGGCGAACCGTCTTGGAAATCTCCATGGGGTTACGGCAGACCAGGATGGCACATAGAGTGTAGTACTATAGCTAGGTAATACTTGTATCTTTAAGAAATAGACCCCATTTTAAAAATTAGCTAAAAATGGTCCAGTAGTAAAAACCTTTTTTATCCATTAGTACTGTTTTAGGAAGTACCATAGATCTTCATAGTGGTGGAATAGACTTGGCTTTTCCACATCATGAAAATGAGGAGATTCAATCGTGCAGCTACCATAACGTGGACCAGTGGGTAAATTACTGGTTGCATACTGGACACTTACGTTTAAAAGAAGACGTAAAAATGTCTAAGAGTTTACATAATACCATTAGTATACAAGAATTCTTGACTCAATATTCTGCTGATCAATTCCGATTATGTTGTTTAATGTCGCACTACAGGAAAGGTACCTGAACTTGCTGAGTATCTTCATAGATGTTTAAATTTTAACTATTTTATTAGAAAATATTTAACTTAAGTTTTTAACAGGAATTGAATATTCACATGAATCTATGGAACTGGTTATTTCAACACTCAAGAAGATGGAATCATTTATAGATGATTGCAAGAATTATGTTAGTGGTAAACTAAATACTGGAAACATAGATGAACCTTCATTATTGTTGGTATGTCATTCATTATTTTTCATTTCTTTATCATTAATGAAATTAAATTATATGATAAATGTATTCAGTGTTTAAGTAATGCCAGAGAAAACATTGATGCTGCGCTAGTTGATGACTTTGATACTCCAAAAGCAATACAAGAAATTTTAAATCTAATTAAAGTTGGAAACAAAATGATCCATCAATCTCAGGTTTGCTTTCCAATAACATATTTTTATTATGATTTCTGTTAAGTATAAAAAGACTTGATAACTAACGTCTTTTTATTTAGAATACTGTAAGTTCAAGAAATCCTGTATCCGTTGCTGCAGTTTCTAATTATGTAACATCAACTCTATGCAAGTTTGGATTGCATACTTCCAAACGTGAAGTGACAGATAATCAAAAAATGTTACATTTAGTTGATGACATTGTGCACTTTAGAAATTCTCTACGACAAAAAGCTCTGGAAGCAGATGTCAAAGACAAATATTTATTGAATTCCTGTGATGAGATTCGATCCATATTAGCCATTCGTGGAATTGAGATAAAAGTATGTATTTAATAATTGATAATGTCATATCAATTTAGAAATTTCTACACATTCTATTTCAAATTTGTTAGAAGTTCATTGTGAGATTCCATTGTTTAAATTTTGCAGGATCATAAACAGTCATCAACATGGTCTATGAAGGAGTAAGTGGCTGTAGGTGATTTATAAATATAATATTTCAGTAAATAATATATAATACTTTTATTTCACATATGATTTAATTATACATGGACATCTTGACTACGTTTTATTCTTTTTTTAGTTTCATTATCATCACCCATACTTTTTCTTTTTCTTTCAGCCTTTCTTTCTGTAAGAGATTTCTTTAATCCCTTCATCTTTCTAGTTTGTATACTGTTTATTTTTTGTGCTCCCATATGTACACGCCCCAATACAGACCCAAGAGAATCCTTTGATATATTTTTCTTTTTCTTCACCTATAAAAATAAATCATGAGTAACTAGTAAAAATTACAGTCGAGCAAACATATAAATTACCTTTAGCTCTTTAGGTTTTTTGCAAGCTTGTTTGAAGAGATCTTCTGAACCTAGCTTCAAACGTCGTATAGAAAGATCAAATCGTGGCCCAATTTCTTCCAATTCTATCCTCGGTATTCTAGTACCAGATTTTTTTAATAATGTCCTAAAAAAATATTGGGAATATCAATTTAAAAAAAAAATATATATAAGTATCCAAATAACATTTGTAGGCATCAAAACTAAATACTTTCAAATGTTTTTAATGTAACATTAACTAATGAGAATACCTGTAACTCCGAACAAGAATTTTATCTTGCATCGCTGTAAAGCTTAAGACATGTTCTAATCCTTGTAGTCTAACCTTTTCGACAACATCTCTGTGAAACATGTCTACTAATAGATTTTTAATTCTTCCATATTCTGAATTGCTGTCAAACAATTCTCCATTGAACACTAACATAGGCTTCATTCCAGTAGCTATCTTCTCTACCTTAAATTCCTTCAAACCTTTGTAGTTCTCGACTCCAAATTCTACCATATCCAATAACACGTGTTCAAACATTCTACCCATTATTAAATTGTGAGGACGTTTCTTATTGTGTGACGTAAATATAAAAAGAGGCGAATTCAATTTTGAAGAAAAACGTTCAATTGGAGTCACATCTTCGAAGGGAAGAATATCATTTTTCTTTTGCATCATCTGTACGTCTGGCTTCTTGATATGGTACTAATAATAAAAATATGAGGATAATCATAAATAACTAACTCGACATAGATTTAACTTTTCGGTTCAATGCTTTCGATATAAATTATTTCTTATACTAACAAAATTAATTTTTACATCAAACGATTCTTACCAAATCTTTCATACAGTCATTAACCAGTTGACTGGTAATTTTCCCTTTAATGCATAAAGTCTGTTTATTATCTTCTATTAACTTTGGTTCTTTCTTCAAGATCGCCTTCTTTCCTTTATGTGTCGTAGGTTTTCTGTTAATAAGATACAGATATTTTTACATTGTTCACACGTCACTATTATGTCACAATTATAATCAGATATATAAATACTAATATTCATAGACCACACCAATTCAATATTTATTGTCATTACAAAAAAGTGCAATGATTTTAAACAACAAATAAAAGCAGGTTATGTCATACTATTATTTCCGGATAACTTGTTGGTGACATATGATTACTTGATACTCACACGACTCTTTGTAAAACAGGCATAGTGATTTCACTGTTGAAACTTCTTTTATTTACGCTCCGGTTAAATAAATTTATTTGAAATTCCTACAACGTGACGGTAAATGGTCGATGCGAAGTAATGCGAAGTGAAGTAGAGGGCAGTGCTGCCGCGCCGCTCCGAACGCGTGGTTGGTCTTGTGTAGAGGCCTACCCAGTAATGCGCAAAGGCAGTTCCTCACACACCTTTATATGTTCCAATTTTTGAGTTTCTTCATAAAAGTCAAATTTAATAGACGCCAGATCTCCCTTAGAGCCTCTATATTTACGTGATAAAAAATCGAACAATTCTTTACATTTTCGAGAAAACTGTACGCATGATTAACCTCTCAGGTGTCCCTTTCTCGTCACCTCGTTCGAAAATCCCTATTTTTGTGATCATTCAATGGAAATACTCAGGGATCCAACTCATCTCTGAGTTGGGCCGCCACTGGGAACTGTCACGCGGCAAGTGCACGAGACGCCTGCGTTCTCCACAAAGAGCAGCACAACACGTCATACACGATTCTGCTCGTGAGCAGTAACTCACAGAGATGAGTTGGGAGCAGAGATGAGCAGAGATGAGTTGGGAGATTGCTTACGGGCAGGATGGTGCGATCGCAACCGGTGCTGCCGTCTGGTTTCGAACGTTAGCTTTCACCGTTTTTTGCCCCCAAGGGCGGCGCAACGAATTTCTGATAGGAGCTCGCGCACTCGCGATGGTGGTACCATCTACCAATCGCCGTTGGCGGCTCCCGCACGCACACGTGAG